>NC_134484.1:186455471-186755471 GCF_040206685.1 Ascaphus truei
ACAGTAGTTACGAAGTCATTATCAGTCACACAGATAAGTAGCTATTAGGCCTCGGCCAGGCAGGGAACGGGCGCGCTGGCGCTCGTGCGCTTCACCCTGCTCGGCCAGCTAGGTGCGCGCTCGCCTGGGGGCACGGCCACGACGTCACGGAGCTCATATGATGCTCACATGACGCGCTTGCGAGCGGCAAATTCAAATTTGCTTGCTCTGAGCGCCGAGCGGGCGCTTGCTCACACTGGCCACACACATTGCCGCAATGTGTTTCATCGCGGCCAGCGTGAGCGCGCCCGCCCGCTCAGCGCCACCCTGGACGAGGCCTTAGGCTTCGTCCGTTGGATATTGCTTGCGGGCGGAGGCGCGATGAGGCTGAGGGAAAGCGGGTGCTTTCCCTGGCCTTAGCCGTCCGGGGGCGTGTCGGGGGGCGGGCCGGTGACGTCATGGAGCTGGTTTGCGCTCATTGGGCGAAACGCTCACGTGGCCGGCCCTGCGCTCCGGCAAGCGGAAGGCGAGCCCCTTCTAAAGCCGTTCTCATTGCAGCTGTAGGGGCTCAGTGCCGAGCATAAGCGTGCCTCCGCCCGCAAGCACTATCCATGGATGCGGCCTTATGCTTGCATTTAGCACACCTAGGGAAAAGGAAAACATTTTCATTTTAACAGGGTGCAAAGAAGTAAAATTGTAATTAAAGCCAATTACACTATACACGTTATTTATATTACTTACTAGCTGAGAGACCCGGCGTTGCCGGGATGTAAATGCGTAATAGGTAGTATTATTTATAAATCGTGGAACAATAGGTGAGTATTTGTTGTAAAGGTTGGATAATAATGTTGAAAAGAAAGATGGAATAAAATGTAATACGATGTTGTTTAAAAATGGTTTATTGTAACCACACCACAGTACAATGTATATTTTGGTGACATAACAGATGTAAAAATATGAGGCGTGTGTCCTGCTAGGGTGTGAGGCGGCGGGGTGGTGCGTGGGTTGTGAGTGCTGTCTGCGAGTGGGGGTCCTGCTAGGGTGTGAGGCGGCGGGTGGCGCGTGGGTTGTGAGTGCTGTCTGTGAGTGGGGGTCCTGCTAGGGTGTGAGGCGGCAGGTGGCACGTGGGTTGTGAGTGCTGTCTGTGAGTGGGGGTCCTGCTAGGGTGTGAGGTGGCGGGTGGCACATGGGTTGTGAGTGCTCTCTGTGAGTGGGGGTCCTGCTAGGGTGTGAGGCGGTGGGTCAGTGATGTCGGTGCGTAGGGGCGGGAGGCAGCAGGTGTGTGTGGCGGCAGGTATGGGTCGAGTGTGGCGGGAGTCTGTTGAGTGCATGCAGCGGCTGTGAGGCAGTGGGTGAAAGGCAGAGGCGGGCGGAGTAAGGGCGGGTGAAAGGCAGAGGCGAATGCAGGAAGGCAGGAGGCAGGAAGGCAGGAAGGCAGGAAGGCGAATATTGGTGGGAAGGGGGGGAAGGGTGTGGGAGGGGGGTTGGAGGGGGGAAGGGTGTGGGAGAGGGGAAGGGTGTGGGAGAGGGGAAGGGGGTGGGAGGGGAGAAGGGGGAGGGAAAGGGGAGGAGGGGGAGGGAAAGGGGAGGAGGGGGAGGGAAAGGGGAGGAGGGGGGAGGGAAAGGGGAGGAGGGAAAGGTAGAGGGAAAGGGGAGGAGGGGGAGGGAAAGGGGAGGAGGGGGAGGGGAGGAGGGGGAGAGGAGGAGGGGGGAGGGGAGGAGGGGGGAGGGGAGGAGGGGGAGGGGGAGAAGGGAGGAGGGGGGGAGGGGGAGAAGGGGGGAGGGGAGAAGGGAGGAGGGGGAGGGGAGAAGAGAGGAGGGGGGAGGGGAGAAAGGAGGAGGGGAGAGGGAGGAGGGGAGAAGGGAGGAGGGGGGAGGGGAGAAGGGAGGAGGGGAGAAGGGGGAGGGGGGAGGGGAGAAGGGGAGCGGCGGGGGGGGGAGAAAGGGGAGCGGCAGGGGGGGGAGAAAGGGGAGCGGCGGGGGGGGGGGGGGGGAGAAAGGGGAGCGGCGGTGGGGGGGAGAAAGGGGAGCGGCGGGAGGGGGGAGAAAGGGGAGCGGCGGGAGGGGGAGAAAGGGGAGCGGCGGGGGGGGGGAGAAAGGGGAGTGGGGGGGGGGAGAAAGGGGAGCGGTGGGGGGGAGAAAGGGGAGCGACGGGGGGGGCAGAAAGGGGAGCGACGGGGGAGAAAGGGGAGCGATGGGGGGAGAAAGGGGAGCAACGGGGGGGGAGAAAGGGGAGCGGGTGGAAGAAAGGGGAGCGGGGGGGAGAAAGGGGAGCGGGGGGGAGAAAGGGGAGCGGGAGGGGAGAAAGGGGAGCGGTGGGGGGGAGAAAGGGGAGCGGCGCGGGGGGGAGAAAGGGGAGCGGCGGGGGGGGAGAAAGGGGAGCGGCGGGGGGGGGAGAAAGGGGAGCGGCGGGGGGAGAATGGGGAGCGGCGGGGGGGAGAAAGGGGAGCATGGAGGGGAGAAAGGGGAGCGGGGGGGGGAGAAAGGGGAGCGGGGTGGGGGGAGAAAGGGGAGCGGGGGGGGGGAGAAAGGGGAGAAAGGGAGGAGGGGGAGGGGAGAAGAGAGGAGGGGGGAGGGAGAAGGAGGAGGGGAGAAGGGAGGAGGGGAGAAGGGAGGAGGGGAGAAGGGAGGAGGGGAGAAGGGGGAGGGGGGAGGGGAGAAGGGGAGCGGCGGGGGGGAGAAAGGGAGCGTCAGGGGGGAGAAAGGGGAGCGGCGGGGGGGGGAGAAAGGGGGAGCGGCGGGGGGGGAGAAAGGGGAGCGGCGGGAGGGGGAGAAAGGGGAGCGGCGGGAGGGGGGAGAAAGGGGAGCGGCGGGGGGGGGGAGAAAGGGGAGCGGTGGGGGGGAGAAAGGGGAGCGACGGGGGGGGCAGAAAGGGGAGCGACGGGGGAGAAAGGGGAGCGATGGGGGGGAGAAAGGGGAGCAACGGGGGGGGGAGAAAGGGGAGCGGGTGGAAGAAAAGGGAGCAGGGGGGAGAAAGGGGAGCGGGGGGGAGAAAGGGGAGCGGGGGGGGAGAAAGGGGAGCGGCGGGGGGGAGAAAGGGGAGCGGCGGGGGGGAGAAAGGGGAGCGGCGGGGGGGAGAAAGGGGAGCGGTGGGGGGGGGGGGAGAAAGGGGAGCGGTGGGGGGGGGGGGGAGAAAGGGGAGCGGCGGGGGGGGAGAAAGGGGAGCGGCGGGGGGAGAAAGGGGAGCGTGGAGGGGAGAAAGGGGAGCGGGGGGGGGAGAAAGGGGAGCGGGGTGGGGGGAGAAAGGGGAGCGGGGGGGGAGAAAGGGGAGAAAGGGGGGGGAGAAAGGGGAGCGGTGGAGAGAAAGGGGAGGGGGGAGAAAGGGGAGCGGGGGGGGGAGAAAGGGGAGCAGGGGGGAGAAGGGGAGCGGGGGGGGAGAAAGGGGAGCGGGGGGGGAGAAAGGGGAGCGGGGGGGAGAAAGGGGAGCGGGGGGGGAGAAAGGGGAGCGGGGGGGGGGGGGAGAAAGGGGAGTGGGGGGGGGAGAAAGGGGAGCGGGGGGGGAGAAAGGGGAGCGGGGGGGGAGAGCCGGCATTGGCCGTGAGTTACATTTAGCGCTAGGAAAAAGGGGGGGGGGAGAGGGGGGAAAAGGGAGGGGAGAGGGGGACGGGGGAAAAGGAGGGGAGGGGGACAGGGGAAAAGGAGGGGGGGGACAGTGGACAGGAGGGGGGGGACAGTGGACAGGAGGGGGGGGGGACAGTGGACAGGAGGGGGGGGCAGTGGCCGGGGGGAGGGGGGAGACAGTGGAAAGGACAGTGGACAGGAGGGGATGGGAGGGGGGGGGAGAGTGGACAGGAGGGGTGGGGGAGAGTGGACAGGGGGGGGGAGAGTGGACAGGGGGGGGGACAGGTGAAAGGACAGTGGACAGGAGGGGAAGGGAGGGGGGAGAGTGGACAGGAGGGGGGGGGGAGAGTGGACAGGAGGGGGGGAGAGTGGACAGAGGGGGGGGTGACAGTGAACAGGAGGGGGGTGACAGTGGACAGGAGGGGGGGAGAGTGGACAGAGGGGGGTGACAGTGGACAGGAGGGGGGGTGACAGTGGACAGGAGGGGGGGCAGTGGACAGGAGGGGGGGGCAGTGGACAGGAGGGGGGGCAGTGGACAGGAGGGGGGTTGGTTTGCTTTAAATGATGGGTCCCTCCTCTCCACTCCCCCTGTATCTTTCTCCGCTCCTGACCCCCCCACCCCTCCATGTGTAGCTCCGGGCCCCACTCTACAGTGTCTGAGACAGAGTGTAACACACACACGCACACAGACACACACAGTGTCGCAAACACACACTTTCACGCTGTGACACACACACACACACACACACACACACACACACACACACACACACACACACACACACACACACACACACACACACACACACACACACACACACACACACACACACACACACTCACTCACACTCACACACACTCACCTCTCCTTCTGGCCGCCGCCATGTTAGTTAGTCCGCGAGGGAGGAAGGGGTCCTTCCTTCCGCCGCCATCTTAGGTGCCGCGTGGCAGCGGTAGGCTGCCCTGGCCAATGCCTGTCCCCGCGCCAGGGAGGTGAGCGGGAGGTGAGGTGAGGGGAGGTGAGGGGAGGTGAGGGGAGGTGAGCGGGAGGTGAGCGGGAGGTGAGTGGAGTGAGCGGGAGGTGAGGGGAGGGGAGCGGGAGGTGAGTGGAGTGAGCGGGAGGTGAGGGGAGGTGAGCTGGAGGTGAGGGGAGGGGAGTGAGCAGGAGGTGAGTGGAGGGAGCGGGAGGTGAGTGGAGGCAGCGGCAGGCTGCCCTGCCCACTGCCTGTCCCCGCGCCGGGGAGGTGAGTGGAGCGGGAGGTGAGTAGAGGGAGCGGGAGGTGAGTGGATGCAGCGGCAGGCTGCCCTGCCCACTGCCTGTCCCCGCGCCGGGGAGGTGAGTGGAGCGGGAGGTGAGTAGAGGGAGTGGGAGGTGAGTGGAGGCAGCGGCAGGCTGCCCTGCCCACTGCCTGTTCCTGCGCCGGGGAGGGAGTTGAGCGGGAGGGAGGTGAGTGGAGAGGGAGGTGAATGGAGCGGGAGGTGGAGGGAGTTGAGCGGGAGGGAGGTGAGTGGAGAGGGAGGTGAGTGGAGCGGGAGGTGGAGGGAGGTGAGTGGAGCGGGAGGTGGAGGGAGGTGAGTGTGATGGGGGGGGAGAGGACAGAGAGAGAGAGGTGTGTGTGTGTGTGTGTCTCCCTGTGTCTCTCCCTGTGTGTCCTTTGGCCCGTCACTCCGCCTCAGGCCAATGAGAGGTGTGCGGGGGCGGGCGGGCCAAGGGACCAATGAGATTGCCGCTAGGGACGCGGACATACAGTGCTTTCAGAAATATATAGTAGATTTCACTTGCCCCTTTAGCCATTTCTGACTGCAAAGGGGTTAAAATAGAACCAGTCACTGCATAATATGACATGGGTGGACTAAAAGGCAAAAAATAAGTAGATGTTGTCTAAACAATACATCATAAAGCAATACACTCACACCGGTCATCTTCAAAACATCTGCAAAGTAATATAATAAATCCACTCAGTCGAGGTTTTCTACAATAGAGACACAGTTTACAGGCAGAAAGACAGACCAATCATTTGTCTTTTAAACTGATACCACAGACTGAGGGGTTTCACAGCTTTCTTCTGAACCTACACATTTAATTGATTCTAATTTATTCTCTAAAGTCTTAAAGGGATCAGTTATGTTGTGCAATGCAAACAGGTCCAAAGACTAAAGGTAAAAGAATGTGTACAAAGAAGATAAGATACCTGTATGAACTGTGAAGACCCTGGTACACAAGTGAACTAGAACCAGACGGAAACCATGTAGGTAGCAAGCCAGATATTGTGCCAATACAAAGAAAAGCCAACCTTGATGCACTGCACCACTTCCTATTTGTAGCTCAATCAAATCTAACACGCGTGTTATTTAATTTTACATTTCACACACAGTTTTTAGCCATTGCTAATTGCAAATTGCAAGCTGATCAACATGTGGAAAAATTGGAGCCTTGTACCTTGATACATTGATGCTAAGAGATGCGAGATGAGAATGCTGGCGTCAATGTACTGTGCCATTGCCTTGATACAGTACGTATACTTGCTAATATGTAGGTGATTTTAGAAACGTCAACATTTGCAGCGCAGAATTGTGGAAAATTCACTTTGGGAGTATCTGATGGGCATTTTTGCTTTACCACTATTTTATTTTTAGTTTGGCAGAGGATTACTGAAGACAGGTAATCACATCACAGTGACTGGAATCGAGACAATAAAGAAGGAAAAACTATTACGTGGAATTATGTGGTTTCAGGCAAGAACCTTTGTTTCAATAAAGGTGAATGCCTTCATCCATAAAATATTCAGCCGTTCTACAGTACAGGCCAGATTTTCTAAGCAGTGCAAGCAGTGGTTGAAGGGTGTTTAAAAAAATTAGTATCACTGTTCCTGATTTCAAGAAATTCTAAACTTGATAAAAACAGAAAAGCATTAAAATCTACTATATATTTTGGAACGCTGTTTGTTGTTCGCTATATATTTGGAAACCTCTTAAGTCAGCGGTGCGCAAACTGGAGGGCGCGCCCCCCAGGGGAGGGCAGGAGATTTGTCTGGGGAGGCGCGGGCGGTTGTAGAGGTCCCGTGCTTCTCCCCAAGGCATTTAAATTCAATGCTGGGGATCGCGTGAGGCCTCTGCAACAGTAACACTTACCGGGATTCCGACGCATCTCCATGGCAACGCGGCATCAAATGACGCTGCGGAGTCATGTGACGTGACGTCACCAGCGTCAAATGATGCCGGGGGTCACGTGATGGGATGTCACGCGACCCCGGAGAATCATTTGACACAGCTGGCAGGTGCGCGAGAGGGGGCGCGAGGCCGAGTGAGGCCAGGCTTGGGGGCGCAGCTTCAAAAGTTTCCGCTCTCCTGTCTTAAGATATCGCTACCAAATTTTACATGATGTTTCCAGAGATCAAGGAGCACGTCTATGTCTGGATACAATTCACAGATGACATCACATACGACATCACAAATGACATGATCTTATTACACAACCCTCAAGCTATGTACAGCAAGGCCCCGCTTCTCGGCGCCCCACTTTTCGGTGATCCGCCGATATGGCGGTACCGACAAAGGGGCCGCCATGTCTGCGCATGCGCAGAACGGGGAATTCCGATGTCGCGGATGTGCAGAATGGGGGGGGTACCGAGGTTGCGCATGCGCAGAAGAGGGAATTGACGGTCTGCACATGCGCACACTGAAAATCGACGGTTCCGCTTTCCGGCGATTTTTGCTATGCAGCAGGCGCCCGCCGCATGCCCGGGCCCTCCTGTACCATATAATCTAGGTCACTCTGAAAATCCAATTTGCAACATTAGGAAAAATAAAGCCGCAGCCTAAGTTCTTTAAGAGTGCGAGATCATTGTTGGAGACGAGAGTACAATGTCCCACAAACACGCATTAGAGGCTCCCGATTAAATACTTCATAACCTCAGAGGCAATCAAACTATTATGTGTGGAGTTGTTGTTTTAGAAGGGGATTTTTGACAAATGCTCCCTATTGTACCAAAGGGAACTATGGCTGATGAGCTAAAGGTATGTTTAAAAAATTCATATCTCCTACAAAATGTTACCAAATGAAAGCTTACAACAAACATGCAAGTTAATTTACAAGGTGATGATTCTGCTGGCAGATTCTCTCAACAGCTACAGTACTTGACCTTGGCGAAGGAAAATTTCCAGTTGATCGCCTCACTTGACTCATCAGTTTTCCAGAAAAGTTTTACAATATCGTAGATGAGATAGATTTATTCAAAGACAATGGGGCCTATTCTAGTAGCTTCGAGAAAATCACTGCTATATCCAATGTTTTCGCATGACATACCTCACAGTCTGCCGTTTGTGTTATCACGGAATTTGGAAAGAGAAATCGCAAGTCAGATACCGTTAGGTAGGAAAATGCCAATATCGCTCAGGATTGCAGTGTCTTTATCTGTGTCTTTTTCTTAGTTCTGTCCGTGTGATCGGCCCGCAGCCGTCTGTAAGAGTTGCACAGAGAGAGCCGCTCAGAGAGAGCTGCATCTCCCTGCACAGCTCTTACAGGCGATCACACTGTTTTTATTTAATTTTAATAACACAGTATTGAAGCATAGGGTCTTCGGAACGGAACAGCATTAATTTCAGCCGCTGGCGACCCCCTGCTTCCCTACTTACAGGCCCCTGTATGCACTTTGATCTATTCATATGTTATTTATTTGTATATTAATAAGTTTGTATGTTACTGTAAGAGATGTGTACAGAGGTATATTTAATGGAGACCGATTAGGGTGAAATAAAATCCCGGCTTTAATGCGCCTGTTCCTTTAACAAGGCAAAACATTCAAAATAAACTAAATAAATGCCTACTCCGCTTTGGAGAATATCTAAACATTTACTCCAGCCCTCTACACACACACACACACACACACACACACACACACACACACACACACACACACACACACACACACACACACACACACACACACACACACACACACACACACACACACACACACACACACACACACACACACTGTACATACAACAGGCCAACAAGAAAGTCTCTTATCTGTTTCTGGGTCAGCACTCTTGTGTGCTATGGAAATGTCTGTGTCCAGGTAGAGAGGGTTTGTCCCCTTGTCTTGCTGTCAGCATACAGTCCTTCTGTGCCCATCAAGACATCATCACTTCCTTAAGTCAGCCCAGTTGTGTGCTAAGGAAAATCTCTGCTGTCCTCCTTCTCCTTATGTCAGCCCAAATGTGAGCTAAGGAATTTTCCTGTTTCAGGAGGCTTTTCTTACAGACTTAATTGACCAGGTGGAGTCTGGTTAATCAACTGCTGCACGTAAGCAGATCCCTGCTGTTCTTCAACAGGGATAAGTCCCTGTTACAGTTACGTTTAAAGCTATCTTAATACAGGCACTGCTTGTGAATATATGAATCCCCTTTGTTGTCATTATCTGGCAACTGCTTGGAGTTTCAGTCAAAACTCTGCTCCGATCATTGCTTGTTCAGTCCACTAGCACTGTGGAGAGCGTTTCCTTGTTTATTTTGTTGACTATCTGGCATGATGAAGGACATGCTCCAGAGAAAATGAAGATGGCTATAGACAAGACAAATCTCATTAAGAGGGAAGAACTCCTAATACCTAAACCACCGGAAATCTCTGATACTAATTTTCAGACTGCATTCGTCACTAACTACAATAGGAAAGCCACAGAAATTAAAAATGTTATTTCGAAGTATTGGTACATTTAAAAGGAAGACCCCATTTTAGGTATTGCAAATGACGATAACCCACGAGTTTTTAACCATTTTCATAAGCAGTCCCCTTATTTCAGGGGCTCAAATGTAATTGGACAAATTAACACAATCATAAATAAAATGTTAATTTCTAATACTTTGTCAAGAATCCTTTGCAGGCAATGACTGCTTGAAGTCTGGAACGCATAGACATCACCAAACGCTGGGTTTCCTCCTTTGTGATGCTTTGACAGGCCTTTACAGTAGCTGTCAGTTGTTGTTTGTTCGTAGGTCTTTCTGCCTTAAGTTTTGTCTTCAGCAAGTGAAATGCATGCTCGATCGGGTTGAGATCAGGTGATTGACTCGGCCATTGCAGAATATTCCACTTCTTTGCCTTAAAAAACTCCTGGGTTGCTTTCGCAGTATGTTTGGGTCATTGTCCATCTGTAAAGTGAAGCGCAGT
The DNA here is from genome assembly GCF_040206685.1 of Ascaphus truei. Taxonomy (NCBI): domain Eukaryota; kingdom Metazoa; phylum Chordata; class Amphibia; order Anura; family Ascaphidae; genus Ascaphus; species Ascaphus truei. The sequence continues at coordinate 186,465,181 of NC_134484.1, forward strand.
CTAATCAACTTCGCTAAATTTGGCTGAATCTGAGCAGACAATATATCTCTATACACTTCAGAATTCATCCGGCTGCTTCTGTCTTCTGTCACAGCATCAATAAACACTAGTGACCCAGTGCCATTGTAAGCCATGCATGCCCATGCCATCACACTGCCTCCACCGTGTTTTACAGATGATGTCATATGCTTCGGATCATGATCCGTTCCAAGCCTTCTCCATACTTTTTTTCTTCCCATCATTCTGGTACTGGTTGATCTTAGTTTTATCTGTCCAAAGAATGCTGTTCCAGAACTTGGCTGGCTTTTTTAGATATTTTTTGGCAAAGTCTAATCTGGCCTTTCCTATTCTTGAGGCTTATGAATGGTTTGCACCTTGTGATGAACCCTCTTATTTGCCCTTGTGAAGTCTTCTCTTTATGGTAGACTTGGATAATTATATGCCTACCTCCTGGAGAGTGTTCTTCACTTGGCTGGATGTTGTGAAGGCGTTTTTCTTTACCATGGAAAGGATTCTACGATCATCAACCACTGTTGTCTTGCATGGACGTCCAGCCTTTTTGTGTTGTAGAGCTCACCAGTACGTTCTTTTTTTCTCAGAATGTACCAAACTGTTGATTTGGTCACTCCTAATGTTCCTGCTATCTCTGATAAATTTTCTTTTTTTTTTTGCAGCCTAAGGATGCCCTGTTTCACTTGCATTGAGAGCTCCTTTGACCGCATGTTGTGGGTTCACAGCAACAGCTTCCAAATACGAATGCCACACCTGGAATCAACTCCAGACCTTTTACCTGCTTAATTGATGATGAAATAACGAAGGAATAGCCCACACCTATCCATGAAACAGTTTTTGAGTCAATTGTCCAATTACTTTTGATCCCTTGAAAAAGAAGTACAGATGGTGCGGAGCCGTGGTGATATTATCCACGCTGGAATTCACCCCACACGTAGGAGGACATCTCGTCGGATCAGACGGATCCACTTCAGTTGTATAGCGGCTACCGTGGCTGGAGCCCGGGGAGGTATCTATAAGTAGTGCACCAACACGTCAAGGGATTGCGCTATCTCCAACACACGTGGGTGGGTTTGGACATAAGGGACATCAAGGAGTTGGTGTCCAGCTCCCAGGTACTTTGGGGAAATATCACTGTTGATGTGTGCACCCGGTGCACTGCTATGTATGTGATTATATGCATTATTCTGTGTGGTACAGGGTACCGAGTTTATTAGTAGTATCAATAGTAAAACAGTTGTTAGCATACACTGTGTGCGTGTCTTATTATTGTGGTTCCTGTAAGAGGACCATCCCACTCAGGTGGGAACCCTTACAGGTGGAGGCGCTGTGTACGAATGATCAGGTAACCCCAGGCTCCCAGTGGCGGAGGTTCAGGCCTTCTGTGAGCCTATCAGGTATCGCACCACACCCGGTAACACAAGTATATATTTCCCCACATGGTCCCTATCTGCGATTGGAGGGGGGGAAAGTGTGTTACACACATATAGCGCGCCGGGTGAAAAATGTTGTTCATAGAAATCAGTCTAAGGGAAATAACGAGGGGCTACACAAGTATTATGAGGTTTGGGACCAATTCTGGTCATTCATTGAAGTATGATTGGGTCAATGGGTACTACAGCACGGATACTTTAATTGGCTTCAATAGAAATTTTCATGTGGTAATGCCCGATCAGCACTATCACACTTTATTGAATAACCGCCCATATACTTAAATCAATCAATGTAATTCGGGGCAGGTGAAAAAAAAAATCCTATCAAACATGTACTTTTGATTCACTAAGAAAGCACTAAGCCTCTCCTTTTTTTCGAGCAATAATTGACTTTTGGCAAGCATACTGTATCTTACATTTAGACAACATAATTCATAGCTCATTGCCCATTAACTCTTTGTGTGCCGGAGCGGCCACGGCACCAGAGTTCTCCAAAGCATTCCTGTGATCTTTCCGTCACTGATGATGGAAGGGGAGGAGTCTTCCCCTTTTAGTTCCACATCAGTTTAGATTACATACGGAGTGCAGATCATGATCTCCCCACGAAAAATGAGCTGCCATTTTTGACATAGCTAATAGATCATCATGGGATCCCTGGAGTGCCTAACCCCACGAGGTAGTAACTATGCCATGGGGCACTCAAAGGATTAAGCACACCATAATGTAATCATAGTTGTAGAATGGAACTGGACGCTGCTTTAATTAATAGACATTTATACGCCTTTAAAAATACTGAATACTACACATTTTCACAGAAAGATTTTCAACTGAAACTGCTATTGATATTAGTAGGTAAGCCACACTTTAATATGATTAGATGCACAGCAAATCACCAGGATGGTAAAAAATTGTACTTATTAATATGACAACACATCTGAGCAGTTTTACTCAAAATGACAATTTTACACAGAGACCCACAATATATGTGATGCACCTTCATTGATGAGCTGCAGAATGTGATACTTACATACTGTAAGAATGCTTCTTTTAAACATGTTCATTTGAGACCTCATACACTTCCTATGAAGTTTTCCGATTTAAAATAACATACTTGAATGTACAGTACATCATGTACAACTTCTTGCAGGGCCGCAGACTGATTTCCCGGGTCCCAGGGCTAGAGATACGACCGGGACCCCCTTCCCCTGTGTCGGTGGTCGTGGGAGCCCCCCCATTTCATACCTCACGAATCCCCTCTATTTCTCATCTTTTTCCATGTATCTCTCCCTTTGTCTTACTCCCTCTCGTCCTCACTCACCCCGTCTCCTCTCACCCCCTCCATCAATTACTCCACTCTCACTCAATCCCTCCCCACTGCCTCGCATATATTTCTCTCCCCTCTGTCTCACTCTTACTCCCTCTTTTCCTCACTTCCTCCCTCACCCCCTCTCACTCTCCCCCCTCCATCAATTACCCGACTCAAACTCAATCTCTCCCATCTCACACTGATTCCCTTCCCCCCTCCCCCGACACAGGCACAATCCCCCCCACAAAATACACACAACCCACCACCCCCTAAATGCATATAAAAAACACCCCCCAAATACATATAAAACTCCCACCCCCAAATACATATAAGAAACCCTCCACCCCCAAATACATATAAGAAAAACCCCAGAACCTCCAAATACATATAAAATGCAGACTTACCTTGGGGATGGTCTCAGGCCTCTGGCCGGGCCCGGTGGCTGCGGGGGGTAATGAGATGACCAGAAGCCAGGCCCACCAGCATCAGAAGCTCAGCGGGGGACATTCAGTGAGGGAGGTCTGCAGCTGGGGGAGGGCAGGGCCCGGCGACAACAAGAGGACCGGCAGCCGGGACCCCCGCAGCCACGAGGCCAGGGACACCTGTCCCGATTCTTCCCCCCGTCGGTGGCCTTGACTTCTTGTATATAGCTATGTTCAACCAATAATATCCATCAACATCTATTTGTGTCTTAAATACTCCAGGATCAATAAAGGAAGCTCCAGCAGTAATTGACAGCCACAGTGATATGCAGTTTGGGGCCTCCCAACAAACTCAGGAGGACACTACACTGCCTAGTATCAGTCAAACAGTTTCATTAGCAATAGTCTGATGAATAGGCAATAACATTTATTTTTCTATGGAACCCATTTTTAATAGCAAGGGGTACTCAATATAACAAAAAGTTGGCAATCGCTGAAATAAGGAAATGAAAGGGCACTTTGCCTGTACAAAGGGGAGGGCATGTTATGTTCAACACAAAATTACATCATATTAGTATCACACTAGCTAAGGGAAGTCAAAGACACCCCAGCCTTCAGGTTACCACGTTTCCAAATGCAATTTTAAAAAGAGGCATCAATCTCCAAGAACTAAAATCATAAACATGTCACTGTCATGTGTTCACTTTGGGACTGAGGGACTGTACTTTCAATATGAATAGTTCATGGCTCTGCCCACCGATTCAGAGAACGTCAACAAATATGCCATTAAATCACTGTCAAGTTTTCAGTGTTAATCAACATCGACCTGGCCCACAATGCACAAAGCCTCTTGGAATGTATTTTGCCTAAAATATGTAATACCCTTGTAAGCCAGCACAGTTGTGCTATTCTAATTTAGAACACGTAAAATAATTCAATGACGGTGATGATTTCCACGCTCTTGGAAACTGAATGAATTACTGCTGTGGTTCCAAAAGATAATTCTTGCCATTTAAAAATATACCACATTGCAGCAATTACAGTCACATTACTAGCTCATTAAGATGCATTAAGAGAACAATAGTAATGTGGTAATTTTTTCTACAAGGACCAGCTATTATAGCCACATTTGCGGCTATTAAAGGAAACTGTGCCATGCTGTGTGATAAATATAAAACAAGGACAGAGCTAACAGACAAAATGAGTTTCGTGAAATTGATTTGTTTCATGCATCATTTTCAGGATGCCATTTAAAGCCAGAAAAGCTGTGTCAGAGTTGTGACTACTGCTATTTTAGTTTTAGAAAGAAATGCATCATCTTAAAGTTTTAGGCGATGCTTCTCAGGATCCAAATCAGTGATGTTTAAGGACCATGGATCCAGAACAGAGAAATAAATGGTAAAGTACTGATTTTTATGAATAAAACTCCATTGAACTGGAGATGAGACTGCAGATGCCAAAAATCAATGTGTCTATGTATCAAGTGAAACATTTGACATTTATGTCGTCTGGTCCTCCTGATTATTGGCTGACTTTGCAACCTACTTTCTTCTGTTTCACAAAATGTCACTCACATAAATTGAAAGGGACAACGTTATTGCACGTGCAGGTCAAATGGTTTTGACTAAGCAAATAGCATTCAACGGATGTTCCTTCACATTTGGACATTCTTTCATCATTCTCACAGATTGTTGCAATGGACCAATAAACTCACCTTTCAAATTACTTTCTCGGAAACTTTATACGTTTGAGAATTCGTATTTTACATATATAGATTCAGAAACAAGTGACCTATAATGTATTTAAAAAAAAAAAAAAAGGAAATGCTAATTTATTTTAATTTATTATTAAATTCAATAACACATTTCTATTACACTTTACTTATTATATCATAGCTGTCTTACCTAATATTGTCACATGAATGGAACAGCTGAACATTCATAACGTTAATAAAAAATCATATTTGTTTATACTGTATATAAAATTAACATCACCATCTTCAGCCCTTGTCGATCCAGTGCTGGATGAAGGCCTCTCCAATGATCTTGTACTTGCAAGGCTCTCTTTTCCGCGTTGCTCTAACACATTGTCTGATTTCATCTTCCCATCCTACTGTTAGTATTCATTTTGGTCTTTTGATAATGAATCCCTTAAAAACCAGTTGACTACAGTACCATCTACAGTATGACCAATGATTGTTATTTCTTCTTACGTTACCGCTATATCCAGCCCACTGCCATTTTAATTTCTTCAGCCTTTTGTTTCCTTTCAAACCCATTCATTATTTTTCATGTAAATGTGCTCCATCCCACAACTTCACAGTTGCTGGAACTGGTGGATGGGAAAGCTAGGCCAGAGTTGGCTATTGTTCTAGGTTTTTCTCACCTGCCCTCCAATTGGGAAAAGCAGGTACTTAACGCTGCTTTTGCCTCGTTCTTTCTTCCTTATTATATGTGTAGCCATGCCTGGCTACTAAATCTACCCTGCCTGACATGTAAGTCTTGTTATTAGTGCAGGCAGTGTTAGGCCCAATCCAGGGGATTCCCCACCAGCAGGAGCTCCTTGAGTGACAGGGGAGGAAGTGGGCCTGTGTTCTGCCTGATAAGGGGCTCAGACCTTGGACTCTCCATCTCGGTACTTAAAGGGTTGCGCACCTACATTTAGTCAGTTGTCTCTCCCCTTGAGAGAGACTGGTCTCGCACAGAGGTGTTCAGGGCTCTGGCACCTTCTGTCCCCTCCCCTTGGGGGTGGGAGTGAGTACCATACCTCTGACTCTAATAGAGAGTCACAGAAGAATTTGGACTGGCCTTGGTGCCCTAGGCCAGGGGTGTGAGTCCAGGGACCATCCTAAGGCTGGAGGCCGATTGAACTGTGAATGCAGATGCTGGTTGTATGCTATATATGCAGAGGAACAATAAAGATCCCTTCTTGCTAAAATATACTCCTGCCTTGTGAGTGCAATCTATCAGGGGGAGTAGGGGGAGTTCTCCTGCAGGGATTGCCTTCACTTTCCTGGAGCCTGCAAGTGAGGGAGGCGCTGACACCAATGAGATAAAGATCCATCATCTTCCCTAGAACCCTGTCCTGATGTCCTCACTACCACCGGCGGACACCTCAGTATCCTGTAAGCCAGCAGGTACCAGCACTACACACCTGGTAGCAGGGCAAATCTCCCAGAGGGTGGGGGAAACACCGCTACATATGCTTATGTTGAATTCTGTGTGTTATGTAGTTGGAAAGCGGATAAGCCGCCCGACCTTAGTAAGGGAAATCCTATGGTTAGTTAGTGCTCAGTTGACAGGAATGTATCAAAAAGAAGGAAGGCGGTCACTGCATAATAGAACTCAGCCACGAAGTAAAATAAAATCAGCTTTAATAAAGAGTATTGCTGTACATCACAGAATAGACCTCTGACGCGTTTCGTCCCGTCTTGGGACTTTATCAAAGAGTGACAATACTCTACACACATGCTTCTTAAATAGGCAAGCCCTTCACAATCATTGGTTCAAACACAGTTGTAACAAATCATATAATCACGTAGAAAAAACCAAGGGGAGGGGGCTGACTTTGCCTGTAAGACTGCTTTGTATAGAGAAAAATTATTAAAACATGACACACATAAAAACATAGACAATAAGTAAAATACAAATAAAAACAAAAACATTTGATGTATAGCATACATAATTAATTACTCATTTGAAAGCTTTTAATGAAGGAAAAGATATATATATCTTGTTCAGAACCATAGGGGGAGTAAGTATGAATTATATAAGGGAAAGCGTATACCAGTGCTTATATATACACCTATAGTCAGGTTGTCAATATAATTACTTGATGTATAATATGATACATAAGATATTGATAGAAGTATAAATATAACGATATTAATGACCATAGTTAAAACTATGATACCAAAAAAATTGCATAACCCTTAAATTGGTCTATATTTGAAGGAGGGAAACAACAATGTATTGATAATCCGTGATATGTTGGAAGGATAGCAGAGCATGTAACCGCCACCAGGAATCTGGCCTTTGATAATTGTAAATGTTATGATGGATCAGAACACACTCCCAAGACTCCCCCAGCCACTCAACCCTGAAGGAAGTGTTTAAGCTCCCAATCAAGGTTGATGCCATGCGGATGGAGGGTGTTGAGAGTGTATATCCAATACATCTCCTTTTGATTTAAGATATTCTCTCTGTTGCCACCTCTAGGGTGGCACGGAATATGTTCAATAGCTGAAATAGAGAAGTTGTTAATACTACCCTTTGAGCATAGTGAAAAATGTCGGGCTACTGGATGTTTTAAATCTCCCTTCTTTATTAATCGGACATGCTCTGCTATCCTTACGTTAAGCGGTCTCGTGGTGCGACCCACATATTTGTGTCCACAACCACAAAAGAGACCATAAATCACAAAACTGATATTGCAATTAAGAAAGTTTTTTAGATAATACTTTTTTAAATTGTCATTGTACATAATGTATTTGGTCTGGAATGTGTATTGACACATAGAACATCTGCCACATTTGAAGAAACCTTTTGGGATACTTTTAATATTAGAAAAGTTGGACTTGGAGTCAAACATACTTGGTGACAAATGGAAAGCCAGAGTTTTTGCCTTGCGATAAGAGAATCTTGGTCCCTGTTGTACAATATTATGAATGTCCTTATCTAACAACAATATATGCCAATGTTTTGATATAATATTGCAAATTTGTTGAGATTGGGAATTAAACGTAGTAATAAAGAGTGGACTCTTTTTATTGTCAGAAATTAATTTAGAATCTCTCTCATGTTTGGAAATAAATTGCCTCTTTTTCTTACAAAGTAATGTGTTTCTGTCCATAACGTCCGCCTTTGCAAATGCTGATGATACTGTATGTCCTTGGCAGAATAGCCCCTTTCAAGGAATCTATCAGACATCTCCTTGGCTCTAGATAAGAATACATCATTGTCCGAGCAAAGTCTTTTTAATCTAATAAATTGCGCCCCTGGAATGTTCTTGATTAAAGAACGGGGATGGGAGCTATGTGCACTTAAAAGTGTATTTCTAGAGTTTGGTTTCTTATAGATATCTGTTTGAATGTTCAAATCACCGTACAGGAATAAATCCAAGAAATGAATGTTATTAATATTGTGCTCAAAAGTAAACTTAAGATTATATATATTGGTGTTCAAATAGTCAATAAAAGAAATTAGTGAAATTTCGTCACCCTTCCAAATAAAGATCAAATAGTCAATATATCTCTTGTAATAGACGATATTATGACGATATGAATTGTCACTGTGATAAATAAAACGTGATTCCCAAAAACCCATAAATTTTTTTGCGTAAGATGGTGCAAAACTTGTGCCCATGGCTGTGCCCAACCTCTGTAAATAAAACTGTGAATCGAATAAAAAATAATTGTGCGTGAGTAAAAAAGATATTGATTCTAACAAAAAAGTGTAATGTGAAGTCGATAAAGTGGATAAATTGAGAAAGTGCTCAATGGCTGCAAGACCGTGATGGTGTTCTATAATAGAATACAGGGAGGTCACATCCATAGTGACCCACCTGTATTCTTTGTGCCATGAAAATTCCTGTATACTGGCGTTGAAGTCAGTCGTGTCTCTGATAAATGATGGTAACTGAGAGACAAGGGGTTGTCTTTCCTGGAGCCTGCAAGAGAGGGAGGCGCTGACACCAATGAGATAAAGATCCATCATCTTCCCCAGAACCCTGTCCTGATGTCCTCACTACCACCGGCGGACACCTCAGTATCCTGTAAGCCAGCAGGTACCAGCACTACACAGGTTTTCAAATTTGAGCGGAGCACTGTGTGACTCGTGAACATGAAAAAGAAAATAAATATAATAGTGCAGATGGTACAACAATGGTGGTCTGAATGTATGTACTCTCTGCAATAGTTGTACTCACAGATGACAATGTCAAAGATAGGCGTATCAGAGACCCTTCTCTCTCTGATGGGAGCCCTTTAATGGAGCCCTTTAATCGAATTCGATTCCTGAAGAAGCCACAGCGAAACGCGTAGAATCGATCCGCTGCGGGAGGTGATTGAGCTGGGGAGATCATTGGAGACAAGTGCTGGCAAACCATCAGGAGACGGACACACTAGGCAGCCTCTTCCGCCCTGACCCAAGACGACACAGGACGTGACGCGGGTATTCGTGACGTATGCGGAAGGGCTCCGCCGCTCCTGGAGAAACCGGCATTCTCCAACTACAGCTGTCCTCTCCCTCGAACACTATTGTTTTTCAAAATGTGAGTGTATTATACATATATTTATCCACTGCTGCTAATACAATTTAGACTATACTACTCTATTGTGCGCTCTCTCTTTTACTTCTATATACCCCTGGGAGAATATTTGACTACCTACACCATAAGCTTCCTGTATCAAGACACCACTCTGAGGGGGAATCCATTAAAGGGCTCCCATCAGAGAGAGAAGGGTCTCTGATACGCCTATCTTTGACATTGTCATCTGTGAGTACAACTATTGCAGAGAGTACATACATTCAGACCACCATTGTTGTACCATCTGCACTATTATATTTATTTTCTTTTTCATGTTCACGAGTCACACAGCGCTCCGCTCAAATTTGAAAACCTGCACAAGACCCATCTGGACCTGGACAGTCCGCCTCAAGGGTGTAGAGCTGCTTTTCTATTGTCGTATTGCACATCATTATTCCTATTTATCACATATTGGTGAAGGTCACTAAACACATTTTGTTTATCCATTGTAAATTGAACATCACTGTCACTTATATTGTATAATTATTCACTATTCACTTAGTTTGAGAAGCGCCCGGTTTTTATTTTTGTTTTTGCACCAGCACTACACACCTGGTAGCAGGGCAAATCTCCCAGAGGGCGGGGGAAACACCGCTACATATGCTTATGTTGAATTCTGTGTGTTATGTAGTTGGAAAGCGGATAAGCCGCCCGACCTTAGTAAGGGAAATCCTATGGTTAGTTAGTGCTCAGTTGAGCAGGGATTTATTTTTGTATCTCAGTTAAAGTGTTGCAGTCTCACTGCTGGGAATAATAAAGCAGGCAGAAGCCTGAGTAAATCAATATTGTGGTACGTGTTATCTATTTGATTACCCTGAAAGACTGTGTCATAGCGAGCTCGGACAGACAGCAGAGCAATTTGTTGGAGCCGTTTGTCACAATATATAATCCTTTTGGGATTGCTATTTTCAATTAAAAGGCTAAGGGCCTTAAAGGGTTAACTTTATGGGCTTGGAAAGTGTAGCGCCCATCTCCCATCACATGGTACCAGGTTACTATGGCAAATACTAAGACACGCCCACCTTCTAGAAGGTGTCTAGCCTTTCACCTGGTATAGAATGCTTGGGTAATAACCAAACCACTCCCCTGTAGCCATGGTGACGTGTGATGTCACTAGTAGGTATACATATATTGAAGCTAGAAGATTCTAGACTCAGGTCTCTGGAGAGGTCCGTTGAGGAGTCACAGAGGAGGGATCTCAGTGCACATAGAGTACGTCATGTTTATGTGTAGCGCTAAATGTTTAAGGCTGTCTTGTCATCTTTATTATTTTATAGTTAGAGAACGTGCCCCTCTTAGTCATAGCCGATAGCAATGGGCCCAAGGTTAGTCATCTGCCCTGAAAGATCAGGATGCAAAAGGAATCCTTTTAAATAAAGGGTTCCGGAGCTCTGCGGGATTGGCCCATACTGACCAGTTCTAAATGTGATCCCCTTCTGATGCCTTGGGCTAAGGAAGGCATATACTCAGAGTGACGGAATATGTATCCCTGATGATAGGAGTATCTCTACCACAGGTCCTGGTGGGCAGGAGGCAAATCCAAACACAGGGGTAGCGAATACCATGCAGACCCAGTGCTAAGGGTACCAAGTCCAGAACCTCCCTAGGATAGTGGTGAGAGCTTTCTCAGGAAGAATACCTAATGCAACTGTATTATTTGCCACTCATTATTGCTTAAGAGAAGATGTCCTTATATGTGGAGCTAATCAAAAGAATAAAGATCTTGTTTGTACCAATGTTGTTCCTGGCGCCCTTCATTACCACCTTATAGGATACACGCCCAGGCAGCCCGGATGTTATCCCCCTGAGAAAGTAATAAGAGATACTGAGCACCACTGTATATAAGACACCTCGATGTACCACTCTTTTTAAGCTGGGTAAAGAGAGGTTACATATATGTATATGTCCAGTATATATTTTAATGTTATTAATGTTTCCTTTTACTGGACTAACTTTTATCAGATTTGTAATGTCAAAATATTATTCGTTTAAAAAAAAGGAAAGAAAAAAAATAAAGTAATTTAAATAATATCCATTTACTTTCAACAAGATGATCATCCCACAGTAATAAAAAAAAAAGAAAGAATTTAGAACACACAGCAGAGGCTTAACCACTCATCCATGGGAGTTATGCACTGCGTACCTATACAACACACTAACTAATTATTAAATCATTGCTGTTTCATAGGTTTTGAAGAAAAGAAAGCTTGTGATTACTCTGGCAATGACTGAGCCTTTCAGTGCTACTGTACGTCTGGTTCCTTTGCCCTCCTCCTGACATTGCTGTTACTGCACAAATGCCCTGCTGACAGCTTAGGTCTTGGCAAGATGTGGAAGGATGTCTCGGTGTTCAGTCATTTTTTTCGGAAGAAAAAGATTCAGCGGGACTCGAGCTCTGCTATTATTTCTGTAATAAGTCCAAAAGACACAAGAGAACCAGCCAAAGCTTTTGTTACCTAGAATTACCTCTCAGAATGGCAACACGATATATGGATGCAAATTGCTAAATCACTTGCTTAACTTTGGATTTCCTTGTTAGTAACAAAGACAAGAATGTGTCATGCCATGTAACCCATAAAGTACAAGTTTTCTCGCTTTAATATACTGTACAACCTATTAAACTGTAGCTCTTCATTTGTATTCATTAAAACAAACTACATTAGGGGAATGTTCTGGGTCCAACTCCCATGTTAAATGTTTGTAAATGAAGAGTTATGGTTTGTGACACATGATATGCAAAGGAAAGAAATGGTTCTTTACAGTACCCATTGGACTGTGATGGTAGATACAATAGATATGTTCAAAAAAAGGTTGGGCATCTTTTTAGAAAGGAACGGTATACAGGGATATACCAAATAAGTAAACATGGGAAGGATGTTGATCCAGGGAGTAATCTGATTGCCAATATTTGAAGTCAGGAAGGAATGTATTTTCGCCTTATGAGATATCATTGGATGATATGTCACTGGGGTTATTTGTTTGCCTTCCTCTGGATCAATATACAGTAGGGATATAGAATTGAATCTCTGTTGTCTAAATTTAGCATAGGTTGAACTTGATTGACGTATGTCTTTTTTAAACCTCATCTACTATGTAACTATGTATATCCCACCCTGTGCTATATTACTAAATCCGTAATCAGATCAGAAACAGAGGTCTGAAATCCTGCATTCAAAAATGATCATCCCAAATTCCACGTAAACCTTTGCCGCGCCTGAAGTCTGTCTGTGTCAGGAATCGGCGTTCTCCTCGCTCCCCACACAGAGAACTCCCTCCCCGCAGGGAGCCCCTGGACACACAAAACAATCCTGCCTTACCGGCCTCCACGGCTCCTCGCCCCTGCCGCCATCGCGGGATCACTCCCCTCGGCGATTCCTCTGCTCAGCGCCGGGCGCGCCCACGCCCTCCTGCACGCACACCTGCACCATCCACTGGCTTGGTTCACACGTGTACACGAGTTACGGAGCACGCTCAGTCTGCACACTCTTATTCCCGTCCCCCGGACCTCAGGCTCCGCCCCCGCACACTGCACGGGCATACTCAGGTTACCAACAAGACTCACCTGGCCTGTTATGCCTGCACCAATCTGCAGTGTCTCCCTGTAGCTCTTCCTGTCCCGCCTCCGTTCCTAATTGGACCTTCCTGCTTTATCTAGCTCCTCTCTGCTCTCAGTCTTTGCTCGACATAGTCTCTGTATGGAAGTACTTCTGGATTCTCTCAGTGTTTTCACAGGTACTGACGCAGCTCGTACGACTACCCCATCTGGCTCTCGATCTCGGCACTCCTTGGACAACGCTCACTCTGGTAACCCCTTGAACACGGCTTGGACTACGACCTATCTCCACTCTCCACTCCCTGACTTCGGCAAGGCATCATTCACTCTATCTCTACAACCGGTACCGGCAAGTATTGTCTACCTTACTACACCTGGCCTGGCAACGCTTCATACCACACTCCGGACACGCTCCCTTTGCTGCGGGTGCATGTATTACCACTTCCCCCTTCAGCTCAGGGGACGGGTCTGGTCTGCGGGCAGCACCGGCGTAACCTTATGTCGAGCCACAAGACGCAGACCAGACCGAACTTCAACAGTTTCTCTCCAATCTGCTTCAGCAAAACCAGGCCATGGCGGATCAAATTGTGGCACTTACACGCCAGGTCGCAGTACTCTCAGACAGGGTACCGACCGCGACCCCGCCAGATGTACGCCCCCACTCCGCAAGCGCAGTTAGCAGCTCAGATGTAAGGATTCCTCCCCCCAAGCCTTATGCAGGTGAACCGCAATATTGTAGGGGTTTCCTAAACCAGTGTGAGGTGCAGTTTGAAATGGCCCCCCATCTCTACAATACTGATCGAAAGAAGGTAGCCTACATTTATAACCTCCTCACTGGCAGCGCCCTGGCTTGGGCTTCCCCGGTTTGGGAGCGACGTTCTGACCTTACCCAAGATTACCCGGCATTTAAAGCCGAGTTTCAACAAGTATTCGATTCTCCCGCTCGTCGGGAGATGGCATCTGTTTCTCTCCTCCAGATCACTCAGGGACGGCGAATGGTGATGCAGTATGCTGTGGAATTCCGGACTCTAGCAGCCGAGACTAACTGGGGACAAGAGGCTCTCGTCTCCGTGTTCTGGCAAGGCCTGGCAGATCCCATCAAGGATGAACTCTCTCGCCAATCCAGGCCGGATCAATTGGAGGTCCTCATTGATTTGGCTGTCCGAGTGGATCAACGTATCCAGGTACGCCGCTCAGAGCGTCAGCGCACTTGCGTCCATAACTTTCAAGTTCCGTTCTCCAGTACTCCCAGCAACACTCATGCTCCCCCAAGTGCTACCATACCTCTTCGTCCTGCACTGGAGTTGCCAGAGCCAATGCAATTGGGGGTACAACGCATCCGCACACCGATACGGCAGTTCCGCCACGCCGGGGGATTGGGTTTCTACTGCGGATCCATGGAACATCTGGTTCGGGAGTGTCCACTGCATCCGGGAAACGGGAACACCCAGTGAGTACAGAGGGGCTCTCTCTGGGTGTAATGTCTCCACGTCCCCTTTCTAAAGGTGAACTCCCTAAGAAACTTACATTTCCAGTCTCCCTTTCAGGCGATAAGTTCAAGACTTCTACTGCCGCTTTCATTGACTCAGGAGCTGGAGGAAACTTCGTGGATCTTGAATTCGCCAGGTTAAACCGCATACCACTCGTGAGAAAGAAGGTTCCCATCGCACTCGTCGGTATCGATGGACGTCCTTTTACCCCGGCCCACATCTCCTTAGAGACGGCTCCCTTGCTTCTGTCCTCACATCTGCATAAGGAGATCTTAGTTCTCGATGCCATTCACGCTCCTGGGATACCCATCACCCTTGGTCTTCCTTGGCTACAGCTTAACAATCCTCTCATTGACTGGACTTCCTCTGCTCCAAATTCCTGGAGGCCGAGGTCAGGCGAGACTCATCAACTGCTGGCCAATACCTCTGTTCCCGAAGTTATTCTACCCTCCGTTTGCCATCAATTCCGGGACGTTTTCAATAAGGTACATTCAGACCTCTTGCCGCCACACAGGACTTACGATTGTCTGATCGATCTAGTTCCAGGTTACTCCCTACCCAAGTCCAAGACCTACCCCTTGTCGTTACCAGAATCTCACGCTATGGATGAATATATCCAGGAGAATCTCAAGAAAGGCTTTATTCGTCACTCCAATTTCCCAGCAGGGGCTGGGTTTTTCTTCGGCAAGAAAAAGGATGGGTCGTTGAGGCCTTGCATCGACTACAGGGGTTTAAACCACATCACTATTAAAAATCGTTACCCCCTTCCCCTTATTACCGAACTGTTCGATAAATTACAGGGGGCCAAGATTTTTCCAAGTTGGATCTACGTGGTGCCTATAACCTGGTGCGCATCAGGAAGGGGGATGAATGGAAGACGGCCTTCAACACGCGTAGTGGACACTACGAATATCTGGTAATGCCTTTCGGCTTATGTAATGCTCCCGCTGTCTTCCAGGATTTCATCAACGACGTCTTTCGTAAGGTACTCAATATTTTTGTTATTGTATACTTGGATGATATCCTGATTTTTTCCAAAGATCTCCAGGACCATATACGCCACACCTCCTACGTCCTTTCCCGTCTATGTGAACACCATTTGTACGCCAAACTGGAGAAGTGCACCTTTCATCAGACTTCTACTCCGTTCCTGGGGTATATCATTTCCGATGAGGGGTTTATGATGGACTCTGGTATACTTCAAGCAGTCACTGAATGGCCGAGACCCAACTCTCTCAAGGCCATACAACGTTTTTTAGGGTTCGCTAATTACTATCGTAAGTTTATACAGAGTTTTTCCACCATTGTGGCACCCCTCACTGTGCTCACCAAAAAAGGAGCTGATCCTTCTGCTTGGTCATCCGAGGCCATCTCCGCCTTCGAGACACTGAAGGAAGCCTTTATATCCGCACCTATTCTCCGTCATCCCAACATTGAACTTCCCTTCGTCCTGGAGGTCGACACTTCTGATTGCGGCGCTGGAGCCGTTCTTTCTCAGAGACACACGCCCCAAGATAAGTTACATTCCTGTGCATATTTTTCCAAGAAATTCTCGTATGCCGAGAGGAACTATGACGTGGGTAACAGGGAACTTCTGGCCGTGAAGATGGCTCTTCAAGAGTGGAGACACCTGCTAGAGGGGTCGAAAAAGCCGTTTACTATTCTCACGGACCACAAGAACCTTCTTTACATAAAGAACGCTCAACGCCTTGGTCCACGACAGGCTCGTTGGGCTCTTTTTTTTTCTCGATTCGATTTTCACCTTTCCTATATCCCCGGGACAAAGAACGTAAAGGCAGACGCACTCTCCCGAATACATTCTTCTGAAGAGAGGCCAGAGGAATCTTTGGAGACTATCCTTCCACATGAGAGGATTCTCGCCACGTCTTCTTTCAAGAATCTTGACAAGATTTTGCACTCCCAGAGACGCATTCCCAAGGACTTGGTCGTTCCCGACAACAAACTCTTTGTACCATCCAAATTTGTTCCAGAGGTCCTGTCTTGGGGTCACTCCTCTAAATCTGCAGGTCATCCAGGTTTTAAGAAGATCTCATTCGTCGGAATTTCTGGTGGCCAAGGATGTCTCAAGATATTCTGGAGTTTACCGGTGTATGCCCCACATGCGCTCAAAGCAAGACTCTCCATCAAAAGCCTCAGGGTTTTCTGTTACCCCTTCCAGTTCCCGACCGCCCCTGGTCCCACATTTCTATGGACTTCATCGTGGAGTTGCCCAGGTCCAGAGGAATGAACACTATCTTGGTGGTCGTGGACAGGTTCTCGAAGATGTCCCATTTCATTCCACTTAAAGGATTACCCACCTCCCCCGCCCTTGCTGATATCTTTACGGAGCAGATTTTCCAGATTCATGGGATCCCTTCGTCCATTGTTTCTGACAGAGGTTCTCAGTTTGTATCCAAATTTTGGAGAGCTTTCACGAAGAGATTGGGCATCTCTTCTTTTTTCTCTTCCGCCTATCATCCTCAGTCCAATGGACAAACGGAGAGAATCAATCAATCCCTGGAGAAGTACCTGAGATGTTTTATATCCGATTTCCAGGATGATTTGGCTCAACTCCTCTATTGGGCAGAGTATGCGGTCAATGCTGCAAAAAACGAGTCCACTCGGGAGTCGCCCTTCTTTATAAATTATGGGTTCCACCCTCCCTGTCTTCCCATCCCCAACATTCCTTCTGGAGTACCAGCCGTAGATGAACGCATTTTTTCCCTCCAAACCGCATGGTCCAGGATTCGGTCTACCCTTCTCAACTCCTCCCGCAGATCGAAACTACAGGCCGATCGTCATCGTCGGTCGGCGCCCAGTTACAAACCAGGGGATTTGGTATGGCTATCCTCTAGGAATATCCACCTCAAGGTACCATCTCCTAAACTGGCACCTAAGTTCCTGGGTCCCTTCCCTATTTGTGAACAAATCAATCCCGTGGCATTCCGGCTCCAACTACCACCCAGTATGAAGATTCCCAATGTCTTTCATGTGTCCCTCTTAAAACCATTTATCTCCAGTCACTTCTTTCCGGATCAGACTCGTAAACCGGATCCCATTACTGTACAAAATAACGAGGAATACGAAGTTCACTCTCTTTTGGATTCTCGCCTATCCAGGGGTCAGCCCCAGTTCTTGGTGCAGTGGAAGGGATTTGGCCCTGAAGAGAGATCCTGGGTACCTTCAAAGGACATTCATGCCCCGGCCCTTCTTAAGTCCTACAGGAAAAAGTTTCCAGAGAAACCGTTCTTGGACCATCCTGAGGCCGTTCCTGAAGAGGGGGGTACTGTCAGGAATCGGGGTTCTCCTCGCTCCCCACACAGAGCACTCCGTCCGTCTTACTGCTGCGGCCGAGTTTATTCGAGCATTTGCCCGTTCTCGGCCGCAGCAGTAACCTGGCGCGCGCCGGAGGGTGCCGGGCGAGCGCCAAAGCAGCGGAAGAGCGCCCTCCGATCGGGGCGCTCTCCCTCCCGCTGCCGGGTCCTCTGGGTCCCCCGGAACCCCCTGCCGCCGTCCCCCACATCGCGGGACACCAGGGCTCCCTCGGGGAGCCCTGGACGCGCGTGCAGGGTCGCTGACACCCGATGACGCGTGACCGCGCATCGGTGACGCGCGGCACGCCGAGGGAGTGGGGCTAGCAAGCCGGGGCATCCCCCGGCTTGCGGAACTAGCCCTGCTCGGATTAAACGTGTCGGTAGTGTATGTATGAGGTGTAAATTATCAGCCATGGAGCTACTCATATGCTTTCTTAAGCAGGTGTGTTTTAAGGTGGGTCTTAAAGGTGGATAGAGAGGGTGCTAGTTGGGTATTGAGGAGAGGGGCATTCCAGAGGTGTGGGGCAGTCAGCGAGAAAGGTTTAAGGCGGGAGAGGGCTTTATATACAAAGGGGTAGAGAGAAGACATCCTTGAGCAGAACGTAAGAGTCGGGATGGAGCATAGCGAGAAATTAGGGCTGAGATGTAAGGAGGGGCAGAAGAGTATAAAGCTTTAACAGTGAGGAGGAGAATTGAGTGTGAGATACGGGATTTGATAGGAAGCCAGGAGAGCGATTTCATGAGGGGAGATGCTGAGACAGATTTCAGAAAGAATAGAGTGATTCTGGCAGCAGCGTTTAGGATAGAATGTAGGGGAGACAGGTGAGAGGCAGGAAGGCCGGACAGCAGGAGGTTACAGCAATCGAGACATATATCATATTTGAAATAATATACAGTATGTTACAAATCTCAAAAATGTAAGTCCTACTTGCATGCTCAGTGAAAAACTCTATTGCAATTGTCCAAACCATGGGGCCTATGTGCTAACATTTTATTTAATTGTATTTAAAAATAAATAAATGGTGTGCTAAAAAGTAATACAAACCGTAATAAAACCGTGTGTTGTATGTACGAAGACTTCATACTGTACATATTTTGCATAAATTGTTGTTTCAAATGATTTTTGACGAATCCCCCATATTGAATGCCTGGTTGATACAATTTAAATGAAAATAGAACTGTGTATTTTTTTTAAAATGTGATTCCTTACATTAATAAATATCAATTACTAGTGTAATATTATTTGTAAGAGCCATATTGTGAAAATAATACATTTTCGTAGCCTGTATACTGTACAGATGTAGCAGGTGTTATTGCAGCTGCTGGCGCGCGTGGCTAATGAATTTAGAATGGCGGCTGGTCCCGCTGACGCGTTGTGCAAAGCACCAGCGAGAGCAATAACAGCTGCTGCATCTATAATGAAACATCCACGATGCGTCAACTACATTTATGGTTATACATATTATAATACTGTTAGCAGTCTTTTTAGCGCTTACGCCAAGTTGAACTTGGCGGACCATTAGCACGCACTTGTTTTCTTGTTTTGCCGCACAGAAACAGTCTATTTTTAGGACATACTATTAACATCTGTGGCCTAGCACCATCCATTTCTTACTGAAAAAAAGCCATTGTTGACACTGACGGCGCACATGGAGGAATGTCAGGTTAGTACGTAGGAGCACACAAGCACAATTTAAATTCGATTTTTCCGTCACAACTTTGCGCCAAAAGAGCAGTACTTTGCAACACTGAGGCCTCTGAGTTTCTAGCTTAAAGTCTGTACAAATGAGACTACATTCTCTGGGGCCTGTGTATCAAGGAAAAGGGCAAATAATTGCTTCAGATGTATTAAGGAAACAAATCCTATTTCTTTCAATGGGCTTTTCCCTAAAGTATGTAATGTATGTAGGGTTGCCAGGTTTCCGGTATTGAACTGGACTGTCCTGTATTTGGACACTTTGTCCAGTAAAAAAATGAGAGGTAATACTGGACATGTATGTGTCCGGTATTTTCCCTCTCTGGACATAGTGACCTGACCGGCTTGGGGGGGACGCAAGATTTCTCAGAGCAGGGTTGTTGCTAGGGGGCTGGGCAGCTTCCTCCATCCTGATTGGGTGCTGCTGGATAATGCAGCCAATCAGGAGGACGTGTCAGGAGGCTGCGGGTGGGGCCAAGGAGAGGAGGAAACAGTATGAAGCGGAGAGAGGTGAGAGAGGTGTTTGTGTCTCGAACGCGTCACACGTGTCACCATACTGTGTCCAGTATTTTTGGAGAAGTCATCTGGCAACCCTAACTGTATGGTAGAGATTTGTTGTGCCTCAGAATGAAATAACTTTTGCCTTGATACACTGACCCCTATATTTTTTACATTTAGTAATAAGTAATCGGTTAGCTGTTGCAACGGTTTTTTTTTTTGGTATGAAAACTGGTAGTAAGTTTAAGAAGAATCCATTATGTCAGGAATGAACAAGTTATAACTCACCCTGCAGTGATAACATGGGTTATTACTGTACACTCTGGCACACTAACATATGTTACATGAATGGAGGGCTCTGTAGGGTTTTCCAATTGTTATTACAAATTCTGTAAAACACAGCAAAAGAGAATGTCAAAAGTATTCTTTATTAAAAATATTTATATAACTATTGCCTTTTTAGACATTAAAAAAATGGATGTATCAAGTTGTTTTTTTTTTTAGCACGCCGAATACCCAAGGGTGTTATTGCTGTAAGTAGTTTGCAATAAATACTGAACACATTCATTCTATGGTCATAAAGATGGGAGGAATATATGTGTACATTTTATGGTGATTAAAAGTAATAGATTTTTACTCTGTTTGTTAGGAATGTGATTTAGATCACACCAGGGCCATAGTGAAGCAGGAACGAACCGGCACTTATTTTAGCAGCATTCCGGCAGTTCTGCAGCCACTCTGCACCCCCCTGCCAGGTACTACCTGTGTAACGTGGGTGCGGTGCGGAGTCCTTCAGTAATCTACCCAATGTGGAAGGGGGGCCCACCCGGCGGTCTGAACACGAAACTTAGACACAGTCGGAAGTCAGGCCTAACTTCTGGTATTAGCCACCACTGGGTAGGGCACTGAACTCTGCACCCACGATCCACGGTGGGGGGGGAGAGGCAGTCTAAGAGAGGGGGTGGGGTAGTTAGAGGGGTTGGGGTGAGTGAGAGATGAGGGGGATAGATGTAGTGAGAGAAGGTGGGGTACTGCAAGAGATGGAAGGGAGGAAGAGCAAGAGAGAGAAGGGGGAGAGAGAGAATGGCGGAAGAGAGAAAGGGAGAGAGATAGAGAAAGGGGTGGGAGAGTGAGAGAGAAAGGGGGGAACATGAAGGGGAGGTGCTGGGGAGAAGGGGGGCATGTGGGAAGTAACTGGTGACGATGGAACACGGGGGATCTTTTGGGGAAGGAGGGGAGCATGTGGGGGTGAATTTGGTGAGGAGGGGAGCCTGTGAGGGAGCATCTGCAGAGGAGGGGAGCATGTGGGGGAGAAGCTGGTGAGGAGGTGAGCATGTGGGGGAGAAGCTGGAGAGTAGGGGAACATGTGGGGGAGCATCTGCAGAGGAGGGGAGCATGTGGGGGAGAAGCTGGTGAGGAGGTGAGCATGTGGGGGAGAAGCTGGAGAGTAGGGGAACATGTGGGGAAGCAGCTGGAGAGGAGGGGAGCATGTGGGGGAGAAGCAGGTGAGGAGGGGAGCAGCTGCAGAGGAGGGGAGCATGTGGAGGAGCAGCTGGAGAGGAGGGGAGCATGTACTTGTGGGGGTGTAAATATATTTGTGGAGGTGGGGGTGGTAAGTGTATTTGTGGGGGCTGGAGGGTGGTAAGTATATTTGTGGGGGGTGCGGTGGGTAGTAAGTATTTGTGGGAGGGTGGTAAGTATATATGTGAAGGGGGGAAATGTATTTGGGCAGGTGGTGTTGGTGTTTATATCTGGTGGAGTGGTGTTTGCAGGGCGCCGACGTGGGGGGCAAAGCTCTAGTCCTGGGCCCTAGGAAATCTGTCTGTGGCCCTGAGGCTATTCGCTAATATGGATACATTCCAACATGTGAATTTCAACCGTGTTGGTTCATCATTGTAAATTGCTCACGTGGTAGAACCGTTGCTGCATTGGAATGTGGTATGCAGAACAAATATTCTGAAAATGTATCTTTGCACAAATATGTGACACGAAAACATACTGTTAAAAGGCACGACATGGCGACTGATTTACAGCAATATCAGTTAAACTTCTTCACTACACACATTTAAAAAGCTATATATTATTACTATAGCTCCTCCACCTCAGTATTATATGCATGCAGTGATTTACAATACATTCCGCTTCACGGAAACAATCCGTGATAAACATTATGTGAGCAAACTTGACAAAACGAATCTTTTTTACCTTGAGAAACATAAACCTTTATAAACGTTTCTATTATACTGTAAGGGAACAGTTACATTTGTACTTGTTCGAGCCGACTCACTATCATATCTACATTATGCTTCCAATGGATTAGGGTTAACCAGTCGAGTAATGTGATCTAATAAGGCCAAATATGTCAGCAATGGAAATATTATTAATGTCTGTAGCCGCACTGCCTTTTTGCAAAGCATCTTACAAGTATATGCTTTTGTCTTTGGCTGTCAGCCTGCCACGATTTTCACATGTATATCTTTATTTATGTAGCGCCATCCAGCAGTAATACATGCGATGAAATAATAAGTATGTGAGACATACAAATAAACATTAGGAAAAGGAGTCCCTGCCCTGAAGAGCTTACAATCCAACATAACTGCAGTCTTTATGTGCTATTCAATGGGAAAGTGCACAAGATATCACCACACACCATAACGGCCGTTCAGATCTGCTGCAGTGAGGATCACACATTCTCTATTGGTGAGCAAAAGGCTTTGAACATCAGATAAGCAGCCAAGCAAATCACAATATCAACTACTGTATATTGAATGTATCCCAGGACATACTTGAAAACGAGAGGTAACTCTCAATGTATTACTTCCTGGTAAAATATTTTATAAATAAATAAATAAATAGTCTCTGTTCTGTTCTCCACTCCAGCAATGTATAATGTAAGTTATACAATTCAGTTTGTTTTATATTTGGAACAATATGTATTCTATTTCTCACAGCCTGCAAGGTTAGGCCCGTTCTATACTGCCGGGCGCGCGTGCGGATTTCTAGTTGGCTGACGTTAGTCAGCCTTTCTATAGATGTGCCGCGCGCGCGCACGGCAGGGAGGGGGGAGCCGACAGACAGCGGCAAAGATGAAGAAATTCATATACACGCATATACATTACTTGCAGCTCCCGGCGCTATATACAGGAAAAGCATGCGGCACGTGCACGCGCGTTCGCATAGGAACGCGCGGCCGCACGCCCGCACCCTGTATTTAACAGCCCTTAGAAGACCCTGGGGAGTGCTGCATTTCCAAAGGTTTTTAATCTGTTGACTGAACCTGTTAACAATTTTGCTGCACTCATTTTGTTAGCCAAGTAATATGTTACATATTTTCTCCTCAAAATGTTCACAACAGGTTTCCTTAGACATCTGCTTTGGTGAACCATCCCCATTCCCTTTCCAAATGATGCTTTATCAAAGAGAAAGCACAATGTTCTTCCAATACACAACATTTCTGACACCAAGTGGTGACAACGTGTAAGAGAACATTAAATAATTGTATCATTTCTTTTGGACGAAGTAAACTTCCACCTAAATGAGTATAACACTGCAAATTTGGCTGAACCCTAAGAAAAGTGTTTAAAAACCTGAAGTTCCTTTTCCCCAGGGGCTGGCTTTTATTTTTCGGGAAAATAGGAAACCATATTTTAAAAGTCCCAGCAGTTACATTAGAGGATAATCTAGGCACTTGATAGTTGTCCTTGATATTTCACTGATATCCATCCAAAAAATGAATTTGCTTTAAGGTAACCTTGACCTAAGTCCTGACCCCAACAAAAAGAAAAAAGGGTGACATTTGAGAGACGCTGAGGTGTACGAGAGAAGGAGCGGCTCAGTGAGTAAAGACACTGACTGGCACTGAGTTTGAGGCAGGAGAGCCTGGTTCAGATCCAGTGACCTTGGGCAGGTCACTTTATCTCCCTGTGCCTTGTAAGCTCCACGGGGCAGGGACGTGTGCCTGCAAAATGTCTCTGTAAAGCGCTGCGTAAAACTAGCACCGCTATACAAGAACATCCTATTATTATTATTATTAATAATTTTATGGGATAATTTATCAAAGTTAACTGGATGCTGCAACTGTGATATTAAAATAGCGCACCAGATTTAAAGGAGAATATCACATTGGTTTGGATGGGAATGATTTCTTTTATAAATCAAATGCAGTCGTTTCCCCCTAGCTTTGCAGTCAGAAAAAGTTGATAAATGACCCCTTTTTTTTTTTTTTTTCAATTTTGAGTCTAATATTTAACATGCCACACAATATATTGTAGCCAAATAAGGTACATTTGTCTCTCTTAAGACTAAGATCTTTCTGAATATGAGTGACACGTGCTCTCCACACTGCTTGTGTAGCATGATAACATCTACACCAGGGGCTCTCCAACTGGAGGTCCATGGGTCAAACGTGTTCCACCAAGCTCCACAAGCAATGTGGGGGAAATTAGCAAGAGCGAAGTGCAATGTTTCACACTAAAACTTAAAGTTAAGATAATGTAAACATGTATGCTAAAAATGTTATACGTGCTAGGAAAATGATGAAATGTTATGCTGTTCGTGTCTTTAAATACAGAATATATAAAATTACATTATGATACATTTGCGGCCCTTTTACATTGAAATATTTTCTAATCTGGCCCCCATTGGAGAACTGGTTGAAGAGCCCTAATCTACACAGATCAAAATGGGGCAATTTGCTCCAATACAACACAGAGAAAATATTTGCATCAGTGTCAATTTGCACCAGTGACATATGCATGAATATGGCGCGGATCTCTTGGGAGCAGAGGTTAATGTCACCTAACCCTGGTACTGTAGATGTATTTGGTGCAAATAGATGTAAAAACTGCAGCACTTATTGGTGCAATTTTTGATACATCTCATTATAATATTGCACTGACTCTCCTCCCCCAACTCCTCCTATAACCACTTCCTAAAACGCTTATGGTGGAAGTGGAGCAAGTTGGGGCAAAAAATGGAGCAAAGCACCTGTATACATTGATGCAGTGTTATTATTGTGCAATTTGCACCAGTTTTGGAGCAATGATCCAATTTAGAACACCACCCATATCCCCCAATTTTCACCCACAATGACATGAACACAGATTTATAAATACCCTCACAGCCTTACACACACATCATATATAGTTATAAAATGTCTCAAACTTGTTTTTTGTAAGATTTCAAGCACATTAAGAACAGCAAATGGGTTTTCCTATTTGTTTTTTTTTTTAAATCTGTGCTCTACAATAACACCACCTTAATCACATCATCACCTTATCTTTAGTTTATGGCCTGTATTCAATATGTAGTGAAGCCGCTTCTCCATGCCAGGAAATACCCTGTGTTAGTGAATAGTGGCCTGTGTGACTGATTACACACTTCGGGTAAGCGGGGATGTAAATAAACCCCATTATATCCATTATACTAATGTATGTGCTAAGGACATCGCCACTTATAGGGGAGGGGGACGAGAAGTGTCCCGGGCCCAGTGGAAGAAGGGCCTGATCACTGAAGTCCCTCCCTTTCTCCTCTGAGCTCCCCAATAGCTGCCGCTGCTAGGCCCGCTCCCCAGCTCCTCTGGAATCCTGAAATCAGCAGATGAGGTACCGGCTGGGTGTCCAACTCTGCTCCTTCACTGTCCCTCTCTCTACCACCACCCCCTCCCTCTTGTGGCACAAGATTTGCCCACTCCTTCCATTTCCCCCAAAGTCCCATTGCCCTTAGGGGATTCCCTGTGAGATTTCAGTAGGTGAGTGTGTGTGCTGTTCAGCGAAATCAAGAAGATGAGGCATTGTTTTATCTCCCAACTCAACAGGCACGATCTCTCATTATATCTGTGGTCATTTCTTTAAACACAGATACATTACATTGTAGAGGTTTATCTAGTTTACCATTTGCAATTATTTCACTGAGCAGCTTACAGTTTGCTATAATACTTCTGATGCCCACTAGATGGCAGGGCAAATCAAAGCTACTGGTGAGTTTTACTGTAGGGTAGACCCATAAATGATGGATATAGCTAATTCATTATACTTTAGCCACAAGTCACATTAGGCATATAACTAAAGAGTGTTGAAAGTAACCTGTAATAAAATCTGTCTTAAAATGTATTTTAAAGTTAACTGTCTGTCCATGGCTTACGTAGCGCGCGGCAAAAGAAATGTTAAATAATACCACTCTGTTTTAAAGTCCCTTTCAATCCCACAGCACTTAGCAGTTGTACTTCATAAATATTCATTGTGCTTTCTATGGAAGAACACTTCTGTTCCATTGGGAACTAACAACCTTCAAACGGAAGAGGGGAGAAAGAAAGTCTATTATTATTAATACGGTGGGGATTTTAAGGCAGTGTTTATTAACCTTTCTTTGGTTAAGGCAGCGGTGCGCAATCTGGGGGGGCGACCCCCAGGGGGGTGCTAGATTTTCAGGGGGGGGGGCGCGGCAGTTACAGAGGTCCTGCCCTCTCCCCCATGGCATTTAAATTAAATGCCAGGTGACTGCGCGAGGCCTCTATAACACACTTACCTTCCCGCATTGCGTCGTCCTGGTAACCCGGCATCAAATGACGCCGCGGGGTCACGTGATGTCACGTTACCATGGCGATGCGATGTCATATGACCCCACACGTCATTTGACGCCGGGGGTCGAGCAGTGGGGGGGAAATTCTGCGGAACCACAACCCTCTCTAATAGTGTGTCTGAGATCAGATGCATTGTAAGGAACCTCGACCCTCTCTAATAGTGTGTCTGAGATCAGATGCATTCTAAGGAACCCCAACCCTCTCCAATAGCGCGTTTGAGATCAGATGCATTGTAAGAAACCCAACCCTCTAATAGCGTCTCTGAGATCAGATGTATTGTAAGGAACCCCAACTCTCTCTAATAGTGTGTCTGAGATCAGATGCATTGTAAGAAACCCAACCCTCTAATAGCGTCTCTGAGATCAGATGTATTGTAAATTCTTCTGTATTTGGTACAATTTTAAAATGACCCAAAGATTCCTAGGAACCCCTGTTGAAAAATAGTGTTCTAAGCAAATATTTGTGCATTGAAGATCGATACATTAATTGTTATGCAAGACCTCCTCCTTTCATGGTCTAATTAATTGTAACTGTAATTTCCCTCTCATTATACATACTGCTTTAGTGGAATTGTCTGTCATGCAGTCAAAAACACAGAGTTGCTTTGCATCATCAAGATTTCCATATCTTTAAAATACATCATATAGCGCCTCTTTGAACTTCGTCTTCTAACACAGGCTGGTACAAGATAGCAAGCTGTGCTAGTCAGACTTTCTTCCGGGCTGGCTCAGCATGAAATTTCGGTTTAATATAAAACAATATGTTTCAGAGAGTGACATTTATGCATCGTTCAACTCAAAACACCAACCGGGAAAGCAGGTTGCCCTAATACTCAGCTATTTAAAATGACCCGGCCAACCTGAAAATAATATTGTTATTTAGGTCATTCCTAACAGCCTGCGTCTACAGTATATTGCAAAGCATGATAATGCTGGCACTGTCTCTTTAAAACCTGTTCAGGGAAGAGTATCACATACTGTATGATACGATACTGCTGGCGCTTAGAGTGAGAACAGACATATCTTAGGCCTCGGGCATGGTCAGCGCTTAGGCGCTTACCCGTGCTGAGGTGCGCTGCTGCTCGGCACTGAGCCCCTGCAGCCGCAATGAGAGCGGCATTAGCAGGGGCTAGCGCACGCTTCCGCATGCCTGCAGAAGCGTGTGTCTTAACAAATCTTTATTTTTTCGCTTGCCGGAGCGCAGGGCCGGTCACGTGAGCGGTTCGCCCAATGAGGGCGAACCAGCTCCGTGACATCACTGGCCCGCCCCCAGACACGCCCATGGATGATGCGCGCTCTAAGGCCAGGGAAAGCACCACTTTCCCTGAGCCTCAGCGCGCCTCCGCACGGGCTCATGTCTCTATGGACTAAGAAGCTAATAGCCTGCTTCTGTGACTTCTTCCCCGCGTAAGCTCCTGTCTGTACCTGATCTCCTAATATTAACAATTACCTTTGCATAGGCAAGATGGGAAACGCGGGGGGTTACGTACTAAAGTCTCCTGGCTACAACAGTGGGACACAACCAGTGCAAAATAAAAGCACCAGCTTCAATTAAATGAAAAAATCATCAATGCTGTGTGTCATGGGAGAGGGGGTTTGGCCCGGTATTAAAGGGGTTACACCTGATTTTGGCCACCCCCTGCTGTCACTTGGGAAGCAAGGGGGTAACTGGACTGCGGTCCAGTAATGTGTTTTTTCCCTGCTGCTGTACCCAAATGTGTATTCCCCTGTAAAAAATGTATTGTTCCCATTCCAGTGTCTGCACCAACACATACACTGGGATTGATGCGGGAGGGAAGGGGTTAATAGTTAAGGAGTGATTATAGCCCTTTGTTCCACTTTCCCGCCTTTTCAGGCTCCATTTTGCAGCTCTCCATAGGTCGCCATTGCAGCCCAATGCAATCCTATGGCAAATCCGGCAATTTGGGCACGTTTCGGTAGAAGACCTGCAGGTGGCGCCCGAGAGGTTGAGCGGCGGTTCCCCATTGTAAGTCAATGGAGCCATTCATTTCAATGGGGATTCCTCGACGTCGACCTCCAGGAACGGGTTGGCAGCCATCCAAACCGCAGACCGCAGAAGCGGAAACATTGTCTAAAAAAAGAGCTTTGATCACTCCCCGGTCAAGTTCAACTGCAATTGACGTGGGAAACTTAGGTTCTAGGGCACCCAGAAATAAAATTATTTTTGCCCCTAGACCCTAGGAACCCCCACACTCGACCACCACCGGGTCCGAGAATGAAGGACCCCCATAAAGGGTCGCGCTCGCCACGAGGGTCGCGCCATTGACTCTAATGGTGGAGGGAAGAGCCGCGCGTAAAAACGACTAAGTCCGAAAGTGTTAAAAGGGTAAGCCCATATCTCCGGTTCTGTGAGGACCAGAGAGCTGGGATTTTGGTCGCATGTAGTCACTGTTC
This sequence comes from Ascaphus truei, assembly GCF_040206685.1. Taxonomy (NCBI): domain Eukaryota; kingdom Metazoa; phylum Chordata; class Amphibia; order Anura; family Ascaphidae; genus Ascaphus; species Ascaphus truei. The sequence continues at coordinate 186,494,205 of NC_134484.1, forward strand.
CGGCATGACTGCATGGCCATTCCCAGCCCTCTCCGATCAACCAGACAGAGTATGGGCAAATGTGAAAATTGTAATTTTACTATTGACTTCAATGGCGGAGTTGCTCCATTGAAAGCCTATAGCGGCGTAGCACATTGACTTCAACGGCGGAGTTGCTCAATTGAAAGCCTATAGCGGCGGAGCCCGTTGATTTCAATGGGAGAGTGAAAAGCAGAGATTTATTTTAGCTAGAGCGGAAAATCCTGCATTAAAGTTAACAGGGGATTTAAACTTGTTTTTTGTATCTCCGGTTCTGGGAGTCATGGGAGGCTGAAACTTGGCCACTTTGGCAAAGGTCTTCCGGCATGAGGACCTGGCAAATTTCAGCCCACTCAGACCCACAGAACGGATTATTTTAATATGTGTAGATATTAAAGAAGGTATTGTATTTTGGGCCTGGTAGAAAAACCCAGAGCCCATATGGTATGTTAATGCTCAGGGGGGGAGACAAGTGATCTACAATAAACCCCTGATCAAAGACTCCCCCACCCTGCTTGTGTATGCGAGCACAAAGGAAAGCAGGACGGGGGTACTTGATGATAAGTGTTGTGTTTCACACCCTGGGACAAAGGGTTTCCTGGCCCAAGCAGACATTCAGACTCCAGGCTTGTGGGAGGGGGGCTAGGGAAATAAGCCCCTGATTAGAATAATATCCCCCCAGTGGGCAGGTACTACGTTGCCCCTCAAGTGAGGTGGCAAGGAGGGATTGGGTGCAGATAATTGTTCTCCAATGACTTGCACTCAATGCCAGAGTATAGGAGAGAAACTCCATATAAACGAGTGTAAGCTCTATACTCAGTGTCTTTCGTGTCATTTCGCGATGTCCTCATCTGAACCTGAATTGCTGAATGAATTGCCAATCCTGTAACCTGATTGCTTCATTGTTCAACCCTTAAGTATGTGCTATTTCTTGTCTGTTATTTGTATATCTTGTGTGGTCACCTTCTTTAAGGAATAAACTATATTTATTATATCTAAGTCATGTTCAATTCAACCCAGATATTTTGGTGTGTATTATAACCTATCACTAGCTACCGTGACACTGTGGCTGCTTTTTTTTTTTATTAATAGATATTGTGCTGTTTTTTTGCCGCTGTTTTGCTGCCAAGAGACTTTAGTAAGTACAGTGTAGACCCTGTTAACAGTTTACAAATATTAATCTTTAGTAAAAGCACTCATAGAAAGAATATAAATAATCTGGTGAGTTATCTACGCCAGTGTACAAGTACATACGGTGTACAACCTATGATGAGCTTGGGGCCTAATAGAGATATACAACAAATAAGGAAGCGCTCTAACTAGATCAAAGTCCAAACTTGCATAGGATTGATGTGGTGCAGCATGAAGAGTCGAATTGTTCCCAATTCCCAGCAGCAATAGATATCCAAAATAATCAGCGCACCTCGTATCATAGGAAGAAAAAAGAAGAAGAAAAGAAGAGCACAATAGTGAAGCAAGTTCACAATATATAACTTGTGTCTGTAGATGGTGAGATATGCACTTACATTTCAGTGCCTGTTCTCAGGCATGTAAAGGTATTTTTTAGGCGTCATCACCACCATGCAGTCATCACAAGATTCAAAGGAAACTTCTTTTTTCCAAGGTTCAGCTTTATATAAAATCAGGAATGTGATTTACACAAAACAATGTTAAAATATTGACACAGACCAGTTCATAGTACTACGCAACCTTCTCCGGTGTCCGCGACAGTCACTTCCCGAACTAGTCAGCGTTCTATGTCACTTCCGGTTCCTGGTGCTTCAATGAAACTGGTCCTCCCGGCAACCAAAGGGTTGTTCAAAGCTGAACCTTGGAAAAAAGAAGTTTCCTTTGAATCTTGTGATGACTGCATGGTGGTGATGACGCCTAAAAAATACCTTTACATGCCTGAGAACAGGCACTGAAATGTAAGTGCATATCTCACCATCTACAGACACAAGTTATATATTGTGAGCTTGCTTCACTATTGGGCTCTTCTTTTTTCTTCCTATGATACGAGGTGCGCTGATTATTTTGGATATCTATTGCGGCCTAGTAGAGAAGCCTTACAGGTACAGTCCACCCTAGGACAACAATGAACCAATGTCACGGTAACCTCTTGGTGATTTAAGTATTTTTAAATCGGACAAATACAGTATATATTTGTAAATTGTTTTACAAAGCGAGTTTGAATGCTGAAACCTGGGAGGGGTTTCACTTCATTTATCTACTACATTAGTGTAACATTATGTGTTGATCATAACATAGCTTCCTCTTCCACAACAAAAGTGCCGTTCCCTTATCCTGTTTAATGTAAGGAAAGAGATAGGGATGGATTCAACAGTTGGACATCGTTCTCTCTAAATTAAAGATGCCATACGTTTAACCCAAGGTTAATGAAGTAGTTTAAAGTGTGCCTGTGTTGTTAGGACCCTGTAGGCCCACTGGCAGTGGAGATGGGATGCACTGAAATGACAGAAAGCAAAATAAAGAGATCCTGCAGCAAAATGCATATACATGTACGTACCTTTTTATTTGTATAGTGCCAACAATGTATGCAGTGCTTTACATAAAACGAATAAAGGGAATTATAATACAATAGGTTCAACAACCATAAAAACAGACTGGAAAGGGCATTCCTGCCCCAGATAGCCTGCAAGATAAGAACACCCTCTTCTGCGATTAATTTTTCATTAGCTTCCCTCTTTTCCACGTTATAATATACAATAAGAGAACAGCAGATGACAAACCACTAGATAAGGGCTGGCCAACCCAGGGCCCACCATTGTAACAGCATTAACAATGGTCCACATCCATCCCAACATCATCCACCAAAAGCTGCTTCCATCCTCACCCACCCCCCTCCCGCACACTGGTTTACCTGGCCGGCGCTGGAAGTCGGGCCCAATTTTGGCATCCACTCAAGGCCCCATCTCCCCACCACCCAGAGGATTGGAGGCCTACTCTCACCCCCATGGTAAAATTCTTAGAGGGCGTTGCAGTGAGTGAGAGACGGGAGGGTTGAGTGAGAGAGGAGGGGGGAATTGAGTGAGCGGAAGGGAGGGGGATTGAGTGAGAAAGGAGGGGGAATTGAGTGAGCGGAAGGGAGGGGGATTGAGTGAGAAAGGAGGGGGAACTGAGTGAGTGCAAGGGAGGGGGATTGAGTGAGAAAGGAGGGGGAGTTGAGTGAGCAAAAGGGAGGGGGATTGAGTGAGAGTGGAAGAGAGGGGATTGAGTGATAGGAGGAGGAAGGGGGATTGAGTGAGAGAGGGTGGGGGATTGAGTGAGAGAGGTGGATGGGGGGGTGGGGAAGTAGAACAGTCGCCCGCCAAAAAATGTGTGCCCATTTATTGGCACGCCTGAAAAAATGATTGGCCACCCCTGCAATAGGTGATGAACACGGTTCCTTCTTTTTCCAAATGTCCAATTTCAATACATCCACAGAGCAGATACGTGTATTGCCATGGAGACAAGTGAACATTAGCACTACGGAAAGAACATACAGCTGATGAGAAACTGGGCTGCCTTTCTCATAACAATTTTAGCTCCTCTTTCATAGTTGCTGCCACTGTAGTCAAGCTACAGCTCCACATAATTGTGACTTAAGGGCTTCTAGTTCCTTATTGTCTTTTTCTATGAGTTTTTGTATTTCTATTAAACCAACACTAGAATAAAATTAGCAAACAATGTGTTACTAAAATTGTACAATAACTGTGCATACTAAAATGTTGTATTTCTATGCATGCTTTTGTCCAATAACATGAAGTAAACTGGAAAGAAGAGCTTTATATCACAACAATTATAAGACAATGATCACATGGATGGTAATAGTAGACAGGACTGGAATACATTGCTAGCATCTTCTTATATTCACTTGTGGATTCTGTGGGGGTTATGCACTAAGCAGTGATACTGCACCGACACACTTTATTCGAGCAAATACCCAGTATGTACCTGGCAGATACCTGGAATGCGCCGCTCCTCACCTCTGACAAGCCCCGTTGCGTTTGCCTTCCCAGCCTGGGTTCATGCCTGGCTGACGGGCGGCTGATCTGTTAAATGATAATGATTAGGATTTAATAGGCTGCAATGCTTCGCGTGTCTACCAGATGTCATAAATTCATGAATTGTAATGCAGTATATATATACTGTGCAGTATTGCAGCCAGCGGGAATAAAATGCTTCAATCCCTGCTTGGAAAATACCTCAATGCACTCGGGCAGAAAACAGTCACAAACCTCAATACACCCGGGTATACCCGAATTCGTGGGACTAGCCGAGCTCGAATAAAGTGTGTCGCCAGTGTAAGTGCTTTTAAGTGAGATAAAAAGCCATTATAGCGTGATATTGCCTGCTGTGAGATTCACAAAGCAGTGATAAGTGCTTTTAAGTGGGGAAAAAATGCCATTATAGCACGATACTGCACTGTTCTCACTGCTTTGTGAATCTCACAACAGACAGTATCACGCTATAAAGGATTTATCACACTTAAAAGCACTTATCACTGCTTTGTGCATAGCACCAAGAAAACCCACTTATGCTTAGTGCATAACCCCCTCTGTTTTCATTTTTTCCTTCCCATTGAAGGAGCAATCCAAGCAATATCCTACAAGTGTGTGTATTTTATAAAAAAAATCAGTCCTGTAGTATTAGGTAATACTTACTACCTTACTTCCCATCAGTTTGAGCTGCAAACTGTAACAACAGATAATGTTACCTTACTAATATAAGGATACATTGTTGCTGCTGAGTTACACTGACTGAGGGATTGATTAAAATTGAAAGGCAGCCATTTAGTGAACCCTGGGAAACAGGATTTTGTTGATCGATCACGGGAGAACCAATTGGTCGGCAGCTTAGGTAATTCGTTTTCAACAAAGGTAATGAAAGGCTGCATATATTAAAACAAAGAAAGATTTAAAAAAAATGTATTTTAAAGCTGCTTGGCTTGCTTCTTCAACATTCCCCCTTTTCAGGAATAAATATAGTCGCAATGCTCCGTCGCCACACTATTCATGCTCTTGTGTTTTCATTATTTCAGGTAATGACGTGGCTTCTGATAAAGGCTGTTAATAGGGTTGACCTCTGTCTCTCACTATCCAACCCTACATCTCAAGACTTCACATGATCGCGTAATCGGCTCCATGTCCCTTGCCAATACATACTGTAACATGGCAGAGACAGATGCTTCATTATGCACCTGTGATCATGGCGGGCAATTTGAAAACCCGATGCTTAATTAGATACATTCTGCACAGTACGAAATGTTAACTATTTGCATAACATTGTTAATATTCATGTATTTGTTACTGATAAAAGATAGATTTTTATGAATATCCTTTTTCTGACCATACTATGAAATACACATTCACAATCCTGGACCTTATTATTACAAATTCTGTGTTATGAAGAAAAAAGTGAGGAAAAGGGGCGTGCAATTCAAATAGATTTCAAAATAAATACTATTGGACAAATTCCTTTTTAACCTGCTTTTTTTTCTCAGTGAGCAAATCATAATTTCGCCCTGCTTCCTTCCTATTGAAAATAATTAGATAAGGGGGGAGGTGTTCCTCGCTCAGCTAATGATGAAAAGGTTTTTATGTACAGTACTAGAGGGGTGCTATGAGGGAAAATAGCTAATTTTACACATACATATACAGAAGTCCCTACTGTAAGCACTCAACCTCTACTAGAATACTTTTATTAATTATTTATAATTGATGAGAATATAGAAAAAACGACACGTCTGATTGTATTACACTGTTATTTATATTAAGTTTTCTCTAGTAAGAAAACACTATTATTCTTTATAAATATAAGCTATTATTATTCTGGATGAATTCTCAGACATTGATACAGTATGTGGCCATAAATTATCACTAGATGTTGTCATTTCCACATTTGTCTGTGACATCTCTGAAAGCCTCAGGCGGACAGGTGCACAGTCGAATAGGACAACTTTGGAATGTGTTCGAATTGAACAATATTTGAGCCATAATGCTGTGTAACCTGGTAGTTGTAAATTATTTGTATATAGAAGTTACATAAAATATATAATACCGCGCTCCTCCCTATAGAAGTTTGCTGCAGGTAAAAAAAATAGGCCTTAACATATAGAAAAACAAAAAGAACGATTCCTGCGCTCCTACCAATTAGGCTAAGATAAAATAATAATCTCGTGAAAAAAGGTATTTTGTTAAACCCTTTGGCCAAAGCATTTGTAAGCCTGCATGCTACGTCAAAGCAACCCGTTAATGCAGGTACCTACACTATATACAGTACAGGCATACCCCGCTTTAAGTACACTCACTTTAAGTACACTCGCGGGTAAGTACATATCGCCCAATAGGCAAACGGCAGCTCACGCATGCGCCTGTCATCACGTCCTGATCAGCAATACCGGCTCCCTACCTGTACCGAAGCTGTGCGCAAGCGGGGAGACAATAGAGCCTGATACACATGCATTAGTTACATCAGTTATGCACGTATATGACGATTGCAGTACATTACATGCATCGATAAGTGGGGAAAAGGTAGTGCTTCACTTTAAGTACATTTTCGCTTTACATACATGCTCCGGTCCCATTGCGTACGTTAATGCGGGGTATGCCTGTATATATGTAATAGTTGTCCCATAGACTGGTGAAAAAAGTGTGAAAGCCCTGAAGGGGTTAAATAAAGCATGAGCTTATGTGAGTAGTGCAATTAAAATCTGGCTAAAGCCAATATCATACTTACCTTTACTATAGAGGCAAACTGGGTGCACAAATTCCCTGGTGTGGATATAATAAAACTCCATTCACCATTCAATGGAGGGTGATGTCCAGACTGACACTGGGGTGTGTTATACCTGCACTAATTGGAAAATTGGTAGGGGCTCAGTAACTGCTATGTAAAGCAGATGAGCCAATACACCTACCCCTATGACGTCATAGGGGTAGGTGTATTGACTCATTTGCTCTACATAGCAGTTCCTGAGCCCCTACCAATTTTCCAATTAGTGCAGGTATAACACACCCCAGTGTCAGTCTGGACATCACCCTCCATTGAATGGTAGGTGAATGTGTAAGGCTGACAGAGAGATGTATATGTATAAGTTTTATTATATTCACACCTGGGAATTTGTGCCCCCAGTTTGCCTCTATAGCAAAGATAAGTACAGTATGATACTGGCTTTAGCCAGATTTTAATTGCACTACTCACATAAGCTCATGCTTTATTTATCCCCTTCAGGGCTTTCACACTTTTTTCACCAGTCTATGGGACAACTATTACATATATACTGTATATAGTGTAGGTACCTGCATTAACGGGTTGCCTTGACGTGGCATGCAGGCTTACAAATGCTTTGGCCAAAGGGTTTAACAAAATACCTTTTTTCATGAGATTATTATTTTATCTTAGCCTAATTGGTAGGAGCGCAGGAATCGTTCTTTTTGTACATAAAATATATGCTTTATTTTTCAAAATATCTTGACCCACTAAACAAATTTCAGTAATAATATAAACGGACTATTGAGGATGTTAATTACCTTTTGTATGCTGCAATTTTTAGATAACTGACTACAGTATGCCTTGAATTTCAGCCAATGCACTCAAGCATAAAGTATAAAAAGTTGGCCAGTGGAGCCTTGCTCCAGTATATTCCGATGACGATTGCGATTCCGACTCCTTTGGTGCTGCTGGAGCCATGCTGAGCACTGCAGAGGCAGAAAACCGCAGGTAGAAAACTGCGAGAGGCTGAGAAAATGCCAGCGGCTGTCATGTGTCCCTCCTCCACCTTTTGTAATGTTTCATTTTTGCTTAAAATAGCAGCAAGTTTAGAAATACTTTGTTGGGAATGTAGAATATGATACGGGGAATGGCACAGAAGGTTCCCAGTCTATTGCAGCTGTCTGCCACTGCTTTCCCCCAACTTGCCACAGGGCATAATCGTGTACTTGGAGAATGTTGTTCGAAATTTAAGACACACACCGACCCACAGCCAGTAAATCTCACTATATCCGTATCATATTCATGGAGTTCAATAAGATTGTCTCAATATGATGGACTCTTGCATAGTGCAATGGCTACACACTTTGCTTTATGAATGAACACTTTTGTACTGGGTTGATCTTATGTGTTATATACTGTAACCTAATTGACTACAGTATAGCACAGATTTCATAACATCAACTACTGTAAGTATTCTTGAGAGATACTGGCTAATCTGAAAAAGCAGGTGACAGAGACTTGCCACATTTTGTTCATCAGAGATATTTAGCTAGGTTTTTCAATCTGGACACAAAGACCCCTATTTAAAATTAATGGAGTTCATACATTACAGTAGTTTCCCTGGCATGGAAAAGACTTAGCATAGCAAAGGCAACAAGAATACAGTTATTCAATGTTGTTGGAGAGATATAAGTGCACAGAAATAAACTTTCCTTTGGCCTACTCTTTAAATAAATGCAACCTTAATACACATATCTTTCATGGTGGTAACCCCTCTTTGTATTGGGTATTTGTGTGGGGACATTGGGCTTATTAAAAAAGCAGGGAGGGACAATTTGCAGTACAACAGCATTTGCACAGACTGACTCTGATTACAGTAGCAGGGACCATCAAGTATTTCTTTATTTTTAACATTTTCTATCTCAATACTATATTTCACCATGATATATTTATTATATTAAACATTACATTTGTACTTCACCTGCAAGTGTGTATTTGTTCGATTTTTTTCATATAGTAATGCTTTTACACAATTACACCTATATTGACAGAATTTGGTCATATTATACCAACAGTGCATACTGTACATAACCCTGCTCACTTAATGTAACCATGTATTTGTCATCATAACTCTGTGCCCAGGACATATTTGAAAACGAGAGGTAACTCAATGTATTACTTCCTGGTAAAACATTTTGATAAATAAAATAAATAAATAAATATGGACATGGTATATGCCGTAAGGCCTTCAATATCCTGACTATGGAGTTGTGTACTAGCCACAAACAGGACCCAGTGGGCACTGGCACATTCAGTAGCAAAACACAACTATCTTTTATTCTTCTTCTGAAGTTGGGTCCAATGTAGGACCTAGTAGTGTTCAGTTAGCATAGCGCATATTAAAAAAAAGGGGTTGTGTAAATAACGCTAATGCTCTAATAACTAATTAGTGTTACTAATATACCATAGTGAATGGAAAGAAAAACTTCTACATATAAGCCAGGCTGCCTGGAAAAAAACTAACCGATACAAGCCAGACAAGACAACAATTAAATAAATTCCGGCACCTGAAAAAAAGGGTCCAAATATCAAGTGAGGGAATCTGACCATATATGAAAGTCCAGTCTGGATGATCCGGGAATTCTCAGATGTACTGTACCACGGAGATGGTCTCTCAACATATGAAAAATAAACATAAAGAATATCAAAGTGTATAACTGTTAAAGACTGATGGCAACTGACAAACTAACACTAACAAACTGACACACTGACAGACTTACTGTACAATACACCTGACCAACACCTAATGGTAAGCTGAAAAACAAATTTATTAAAATAATAAAAAGACATATGTCTAGATGACAGGGATACTTGACACAATGATGGCTCATCCAATGAGAAAAATTGAAATCCTACTTACGAAAAGCAGGAGTTCAAAGAGCACTGCCGATAGTCTCTATCCAAATTAGCTGGCTGCAGACGGTTATAGGAGTTATGCCTTCAGGGCACTCACACCGACGCTATTCATCCAGAGAATCCAGTACCTCCCGCGTTCTCATCGTGGTCAGCGGCGGCTGTGGAGACTACCCTCCAAGGCACTCGTACCGACAATGCCAGGCTCCCGTGCTCTCACCGCGGTCTGCGGCGGCTGTGGAGACTGCTCTCCAAGGCACTCGCACCGACAATGCCAGGCTCCCGTGCTCTCACCGCGGTCTGCGGCGGCTGTGGAGACTGCTCTCCAAGGCACTCGCACCGACAATGCCAGGCTCCCGTGCTCTCACCGCGGTCTGCGGCGGCTGTGGAGACTGCTCTCCAAGGCACTCGCACCGACAATGCCAGGCTCCCGTGCTCTCACCGCGGTCTGCGGCGGCTGTGGAGACTGCTCTCCAGGGCACTCGCACCGACAATGCCAGGCTCCCGTGCTCTCACCGCGGTCTGCGGCGGCTGTGGAGACTGCTCTCCAAGGCACTGGCACCGACAATGCCAGGCTCCCGTGCTCTCACCGCGGTCTGCGGAGGCTGTGGAGACTGCTCTCCAAGGCACTCGCACTGACAATGCCAGGCTCCCGTGCTCTCACCGCGGTCTGCGGCGGCTGTGGAGACTGCTCTCCAGGGCACTCGCACCGACAATGCCAGGCTCCCGTGCTCTCACCGCGGTCTGCGGCGGCTGTGGAGACTGCTCTCCAGGGCACTCGCACCGACAATGCCAGGCTCCCGTGCTCTCACCGCGGTCTGCGGCGGCTGTGGAGACTGCTCTCCAAGGCACTCGCACCGACAATGCCAGGCTCCCGTGCTCTCACCGCGGTCTGCGGCGGCTGTGGAGACTGCTCTCCAAGGCACTCGCACCGACAATGCCAGGCTCCCGTGCTCTCACCGCGGTCTGTGGCGGTTGTGGAGACTGCTCTCCAAGGCACTCGCACCGACAATGCCAGGCTCCCGTGCTCTCGCCGCAGTCTGCGGCGGCTGTGGAGACTGCTCTCCAAGGCACTCGCACCGACAATGCCAGGCTCCCGTGCTCTCACCGCGGTCTGCGGAGGCTGTGGAGACTGCTCTCCAAGGCACTCGCACTGACAATGCCAGGCTCCCGTGCTCTCACCGCGGTCTGCGGCGGCTGTGGAGACTGCTCTCCAGGGCACTCGCACCGACAATGCCAGGCTCCCGTGCTCTCACCGCGGTCTGCGGCGGCTGTGGAGACTGCTCTCCAGGGCACTCGCACCGACAATGCCAGGCTCCCGTGCTCTCACCGCGGTCTGCGGCGGCTGTGGAGACTGCTCTCCAAGGCACTCGCACCGACAATGCCAGGCTCCCGTGCTCTCACCGCGGTCTGCGGCGGCTGTGGAGACTGCTCTCCAAGGCACTCGCACCGACAATGCCAGGCTACCGTGCTCTCACCGCGGTCTGCGGTGGCTGTGGAGACTACCCTCCAGGGCACTCGCACCGACAATGCCAGGCTCCCGTGCTCTCACCGCGGTCTATGGCGGTTGTGGAGACTGCTCTCCAAGGCACTCGCACCGACAATGCCAGGCTACCGTGCTCTCACCGCGGTCTGCGGTGGCTGTGGAGACTACCCTCCAAGGCACTCGCACCGACAATGCCAGGCTCCCGTGCTCTCGCCGCAGTCTGCGGCGGCTGTGGAGACTACCCTCCAGGGCACTCGCACAGACAATGCTCATGCAGGGTGTTCAGTATCTCCTGGTTTCTCCTCGCGGTCCGTTGTCAGCTACCATCAGTCTTTAACAGTTATACACTATGTTATTCTTTATGTTTATTTTTCATATGTTGTGAGACCATCTCCATAGCGCAAGTATATATATATATTTTATCATATAAAACGGAATGTCGTAGTACACCAAGATAATGAAATATTCATATTTATTGATTTCCTCATCCTTTTTAAAGTTGATCGTGATGTTGAAGATCGTGATGTTTACTATTTCATCAAATTGCCGTAACCTCTTTTCTATATAATACTGTTTTGTTTTTATACCTGGCCATGGTACGGTATGCACCCAAGTGAATATATTTTCTACAGTGCGGGAGCCACTACTGCTCATTAATGGGCATTCGAATGTGATTTGATTCATTGTTTCATTATTTGTTTACTACTAGTTTTAAATCAACAGTCCAAGCTGCTGTGTTTAAATATATATATATATATATATATATTTCCCCCCCTTTAATATGTGCACCAATACAATTGACAGAATGATAAGTAATTAGCTAAGTTGTCGATTGATCCGTTTTCCTGTGATTGATCGGCAAAGATTCGGTTTGGGGGTTCATTGTCAGTGTAGCAGAAGGGGACCAAAGATGCAAAGTTCTGCGAGGAAGATCATGTGACCAGGCAGTCACTAGATGCAATTGGTGTACTGCTAGAGAGAGGGCAGGGCTCAAAAAGGGGTGTGTCAGAGCCTGTTTCAGGGGATGTGACTTTTTATTGGTTGCTATAGAAACAAAACATGCTTGTTACATTATAATACATAAAAAATGTAATTCATAGCTGTTTTTTAAAAAAAAATGCTACAAGTATTTTCTCATACACACAGTACAGAACTGATTTATTAAAAAATAAAAAAACACACATGTAGGATAGTGCTTGGTCTGCAGCTTTAAGATAGATCCATTCAACTATTTTTTATTTGTGTCAAATGCTTAAATAAAAATGACCAATCCAGGAAAGCTTTTTGATGTTCTTTTGCCATTATACAAGGAATTGGAGGGCATTTATTTAAGTATTACTGGTGTAAAGCATATGCTGTATTCCATTTATAAGAAATCCACAGTTAGATGTAATGTACTTAGCTGAACTATTGAAAGAAGGAAGGCAATGGTTCATGGGGAACCCTTAGAGCAGAATATGAATGGTTCTTGTTCAGCAAACATTTCCGTCTGTTGAAGCCAATGTATTTCTGAATAAAGATATGAATTTCCATTGCATCCTCAGAGTCTCTGAATTAATGGAGTAAACACATTTTCGTTCAGACTTCTGGTTATCTATGAATACAGTAATTGTGTGAAGTCATGATTTGGCAGACACTTACAGTACATAGGGACAAATAATGAAGGAAAAAAGCTATACTCGCCCTATTTCAATGAATCTATTATATACAATTCAATCCAACATTTTTCACCAGTCCTGCTGTTGGCTTCCAACAAACAGGACTGGTGAAACATGTTGGATTGTATAGTTTTGCATCAGTTTACCCATCTCTCCCCCCCGTGTCGCCCCCGTCCCTCTCCCCCCGTCCCTCTCCCCCTGTGGCCCCATCTCTCTCCCTCCCTGTCGCCCTTGTCTCTATACTTTCTCCCCCGTCTCTCCCCCGTCTCTATCCCCCCCGTCGCCCTGTCTCTCCCTCCTGTCTCTCTCCCCCTCGCCCCCATCTCTCTCCCCCCTCACACTCTCCCTTATGCTCCCCTTCACAACCTCCCACTTGCACGCGCACACACCCACACTCTCCTGCTCCCACTTATACACACACACACCCACACACACGTCTCCCACTTACACACACACCCACTTCTTACACACACACTCACACACAACTGCCCAATCCTTCCTCTCCCTCCTGTCAGTCGGAAGCGCCGACCGGAGCAGACAAGGAGAGGAAGTATAGCAGTGACCAGGCGGCTGCTGCTGAGCTCGGGAGCCTCCGCATCACTGCTATGGGGGGGTGCCGCCGTGCCGCTGGGCCGGGGGCAGCTAGGAGAGTTGTCCCAGCTTTCCTCCCCTGGCGGCCGTGGAACCCCGGTTGAAAATCCCTACTCTACAGACTATACCAGGTTTTATTTATACAGATGGCATTATATAAAAGGTAATGATCCCAGCAGCTTACTTAACTGAGTACTTTATAATTACTACCTTTTATGTATCTATGCTACAGTATGTACTAATATGTAATTTATTAGTATCCCAATTTACACCATCCAGTTACTGTGTCTTTATTACAACAGTTATCAGGTGCTCATTATACTGCGTGCAGCAGTAACCCATCACGCTACCCTGACTAGCTACCTGCAGGGACTTATTGCCTTTATTATCCCGAGTAGCCTGATCGTATATCAGCAGCTGTCTGAACATTATAGAATCACTCTGCTACTGTTCACAGTTCATTCACATTAGGCTGCATTTCTATCCGCTCTCAGATTTAGTCATTAGAGGGTATGGATCCCTCCTGGATAGATACTTGTGCTACAACAGTCCTGGGAGCCATTCGCTGAGCCCACTCTGAGACGCACTCTCACCAAGCAGATTCTATTTCGTAATGGCAGACCAGGAAGCGATTTTCTGTGTCAATAAATTCCTAGCACACCTGCCTTCACACTTTACTGGCCCGCAGGGACACCCCTGTTGTATAAAGGAGTGTTTGGGGAGGTAAATGTCACTGGTTACTCAAAATAGGACTCTCTCTCTCCCCTTGCTCTCTTCCCCTCCCCTCTCATTCTATCTTCCCCTCCCCTCTCATTCTATCTTCCCCTCCCCTTTCGTTCTCTCTTTACCTCCCCTCTTGTTCTCTCTTCCCCTCCCCTCTTGTTCTCTCTTCCCCTCCCCTCTCGTTCAGGGCCGTCTTAACATATGGGCACGCTGGGCAGTTGCTCGGGGGCCCTACAGCATAGAGGGGCCCCACGTGTAGGGTGGCCAGACGTCCCGGTTTAGCCGGGACAGTCCTGTTTTTTGTGCTGTGTCCCAGTGGGCCGACATACCCGGAAATGTCCAGGTTTTTTCTGAGTGCCCCGGGTCTCACAGAGCAAGGGGATGCCGTGGGGTGATTGGCGCAGCAGCAGGTGCCGGTGGTGGGGAGCTGAGCAGAGAGATGATTGGGCTGGTAGAGAAGGGTGGGGGTGGGGTTAGCAGCAGAGAAGGGTGGGGGCAGGGGTTAGCAGCAGAGCAGAGAGATGATTGGCCTGACAGAAAAGGGTGGGGGCGGGGTTAGCAGCAGAGGAGCCTGTCAGTAAGCACCGGAAGCAGTGAGTACTTCCTCTGCTACCAGGGCCAAAGATGGACTCCCCCCTGCTCCCGTGACAGGTAGGGTCTGGAGAGACAGAGTTGAGAGATACACACACACACACACGAACCTGGGGGGAGAGATACACACACACACACACAGACCTGGGGGAAGAGAGAGATATACACACACACACAGACCTGGGGGCAGAGAGAGATACACACACAGACCTGGGGGGAGAGATACACAGACCTGGGGGGAGATACACACACACACACACACACACACACACACACACACACACACACACACACACACACACACACACACACACACACACACACACACACACACACACACACACACACACACACACACACACCTGGGAGGACAGAGAAATATACACACACACAGACCTGGAGGGAGAGAGAGATATAAACACACACACAGACCTAGGGGGAGAGAGAGATATACACACACACGGGGGGAGATATGCACACACACACACACAGACCTGAGGGGAGATATACACACACACACAGACCTGAGGGGAGAGAGAGATACACACACAGACCTGGGGGGAGAGATACACAGACCTGGGGGGAGAGATACACACACACACACACACACACACACAGACCTGGGAGGACAGAGAAATATACACACACACAGACCTGGGGGGAGAGAGAAATATACACACACAGACCTGGGGGGAGAGAGAGATATACACACACACTGATCTGGGGGAGAAAGCCACAAACACACACAGACCTGGGGGGAGAGAGAGATACACAAACACACACAGACCTGGGGGGAGAGAGAGATACACAAACACACACAGACCTGGGGGAGAGAGAGATACAAAAACACACACAGACCTGGGGGGGGGGGGGGCGGGAGAGAGATACACAAACACACACAGACCTGGGGGGAGAGAGAGATACACAAACACACAGACCTGGGGGGAGAGAGAGATACACAAACACACACAGACCTGGGGGGAGCGAGAGATACACACGCACTGACTGGGGAGACAGATAGAGAGACGCACACAGACCTGGGGGGAGAGAGAGATATATACACACACTGACTGGGGAGAAAGAGAGAGAGACGCACACAGACCTGGGGGGAGAGATAGATTGGTTCTGTACTGCAAACCTTTTCTAAGTTTACTGCATAGGGGGGCTACAGGAACGTTTTGGGGGCACAGCCCCTTCCTGAGACAAAAGGTATCTGTATGGGAAAGACACACAGACTGGGGGGAGTGAGGGAGTCTGTGTGAAATAGTGGAGGAGGTGAGGAGAGAGGGAAAAGATGTGGAGGGGGAGAGAGAAATTAATAAAACAGTATAAATGGCGACGCTAGAAAAAATACCATTTATAATATTTATTTTTACGCGATGTAATTTGTTTTCGAAATACATTTTTATTGTGTCCCGGTTTTTCCTTTTGAAAATCTGGTCACCCTACCCACACGCCCGGCACATGCGTGCCCACCAATGCTAAAAATCCCCATTCTAAGTCGCTCTCCCCCCGCTGGCTCTCCCCTGCTCTCTGCCAGCCCGGCACCCCGGCTCTCGTCACAACCGCTCGCAGCCTAGCAGTGCAGCACTTCCGGTGCCTGCTGCTGCTAGTGAGCGCGAGGGAGGCTGGGAGCGACAGTGTAGGCCGGGCCCCGTGCACTGCTTTGCCCGGGGGGCCCTGATGTTGTTATGATGGCCCTGCTCTCGTTGTCTTTTCCCCTCCCCTCTCGTTCTCTCTTCCCCTCCCCTCTCGTTCTCTCTTCCCCTCCCCTCTCGTTGTCTTTTCATCTCCTCTCTCTCTTTCTCTCTCCCTTCACCTTGCCTGTTTCATCTGCCTCCGTTCCCTAACATCATGCTGAAGCGCTGCTCTAACCTTAATAAACCTTTGTAGATAGGCGTTAGGGGTAATGTTATTTTGCATATCATTAGCACTAACATCCGTTATAGATAACACAATGCACCTTTCGGGCGAAAATATCTAAAGTTACTGAGCTTTGAAGATAAACATTAAGGCATCATTTGACGTTAATGTCACATTATCTTACATAATAGAGCTCTGTAGATCTGGGCCTTAGTGCACTGTCCAACCGGTCCAGGGTCCGTCTGCGGCCGAACATGTGCTTATAGTGCTGGCTATGGCGACTGCGACATCGCGCAGCTCCGTAGCAAGTACATGCAGTCCGTCACGGGTGCCCATAGTGGGCGGGACCGCGATGGTGCTGCAGAGCAAAGTGGTCGCGATAGCCGGTAGTCAAAGGATTTGGACTTTTCCGGCAATCGACGCGTGACGTCAGAGGCACGTAAGCGGTTCAGCCAATGAGGGCGAACCGCTCACGGCCACGCTCCCCGGTCGCCCTCTCTTGTCTCCTGAACTATAAGCAGGAATCGCTATTACTGCACCGACACACTTTATTCGAGCAAATACCCGGTATGTACCTGGCAGATACCTGGAATGCGCCACTCCTAACCTCTGACAAGCCCCGTTGCATTTGCCTTCCCAGCCTGGGTTCATGCCTGGCTGATGGGCGGCTGATCTGTTAAATGATAATGATTAGGATTTAATAGGCTGCAATGCTTCGCGTGTCTACCAGATGGCATAAATTCATGAATTGTAATGCAGTTTATATATATATACTGTGCAGTATTGCAGCCAGCGGGAATAAAATGCTTCAATCCCTGCTTGGAAAATAACTCAATGTACTCGGGCAGAAAACAGTCACAAACCTCAATACACCCGGGTATACCCGAATTCGTGGGATTAGCCAAGCTCGAATAAAGTGTGTCGCCAGTGTACAACGGCGACGGCTGACATCACGCGGTCGCGTAGCTGGCACTATAAGTGCAGCCTACGAGCATAATATTTTTTCTTCCATCCTCTTTCATCGTTGTACGAAGGTGCGTTGCCTCATATTTACTGTGATGTGGTATGGCCGTTAAAGCAGGTATTGCAATATAATATTATAATGGGATGTATCATAATTTGCTGCAGTTTGCCTTTCTCTTTGTGTTGAATAAATCTGCCAGGTGTGAGGTTTATTAATCTATCCAGCTGAAATTAATGGCGGTTCTGCATAATAAGAGACCACCTTGAAGAAAGTGCCACAAAATGAAACTGTGAGCAACCATGAAATAATGGTACCAAAATGTCTCTAATAATTATTTCTATAGAATGTACAACCTGAAGTGTGTTTTGTATGGGCCAGGTCATCATTTTCAAAACTACACTTTTAGCATAAAATTGCACTTGAACTATAGTCAATGCAGGATAGTGAAAACATGACAACATATTGCACAATGAATGTAGTTACTGTGTGTAGCCATGCATTCTTTTTGGCTAGTAATCTGCCCTGCCTAACACATAAGCCCAGATTCCAGCGCAGGCAGTGTTATGATCAATCCGGGTTTTCCCTGCAGTAAGAAGCTCCCTTGAGTGACAGGAGGGGGGGGGGGGGTCGGGCTAAGGCTGGTGTACTGCCCAATCAGGGCCTCGGACCTACGACCCTCTCCCGGGGTACTTAAGGGGCTGCACAGCCAAATTTAGGGAGTTCTCTCCCCAGAGAGAGAGACCAAGGAGCATGGAGTCAGGGCTCTTGAACACCTTCCATCCCCTTCCTTAGGGGAGTGGGACAACAACCCCTCATCCCAAATCCCTAAATTCCACATTTGGGAGTGCATTTGTTGCCTTTTTTATTGATGCCAGTTAAGATATACTTCACTACAGTTTGCGCTACTGTCAATGGCGGTTTTCTCAATAGGCCCGGGCCTAGTGCAGCAAAATTTTGGGGCGGCAAAAATTACATATGCCGCGCTCTTGGGCTTATCGGGCCTGATGGGAAGGCACTTAGCTGTGGCAGGCCACCTGCTTGCTGCTGCCCTCCATCTCCTTCTGAACCGCAGCGGCAAATATCATGGCATCGCGTTACCATGGCAACGTGATGCTGTGCGACATCACATTGGTGATACAAGGTCACTGATCCATGCACACACGTCATCCTAACACTCTTATTTAGTTCCTGTTTATCGCACCTGATCAGCCATCCTGGATCAGCGTGACTGCACTTCCGGAGTCAACCATAGCAGTGGTTTCCTGGCTATTTAGTTTATTAGTCCTGATGAATCGGTGGGATGTTTCAACCACTCCCACTAGCGTGATCAAACTGAAATCAGTTATGGGACTCCTCGCATTGCATAGGCTGCAGTTTGTTGTGCCTTTGAGCAGCTACAGTACATTATGTGACCTAACTCTCCACAATTGTAACACGAGGGAAACCCAAGTTCTTTTCACTTTCTAAGGCTGTGCCCAATGTGCGTGTGACTGTGCCTGCGACATTGTGTGTGGCACGATCAAAAACAAGTTGATCAGGTTGGCCATACTGCGTGCAATGAAGCACGCTCGGTAGCGCAACGGCGCGGCAGGATTTTGAACAGACAAAATAAATTTTTGGGCCCCACGGCCGCATCATGGCAGCGTCACGTGAGCATCTGAGCCAGTGAGGGTGAACCAACCTGGTGATGTCACGGTCATGCCTCTCCCGTCGCTCCCCATCTGAGTCCGCAGATCGCTCAGGTGACAGGCGCGCGCCTACTTGCGCTCCGTCGCGCACGCGCCTGCATTATGTCTGACGCTTAATTATGGTTACCAGGTCTTTCCTTGATTTGTTCTGTGGGCTCCTTTGCAAACTTGTGTCGTTCTCCAGGAACTCTCCAGATTGCAGCCCTACCGGACACTTCCACAGTATGGGTCTTCAGGACTGGCGATTGTCTCTTATTGCTGCCCCAATTCTCATTCTGAGTAAATGACAGCTCTTTAGCAGCCCTGTGTCATTCTCCCAGTGCCGCAAACTTGTCTTAAGAGGCAGGTTCATTTTTTCCCATCCATTCACGTAAGCCGAACTGAACTATCGTAGAAGTCGGTCCCACACGAGTAACTATCATTTTGGAAGAACTGTAGATTTCTGGCCTTAACTACTTCTGTGCCAAATGAATAAGGTTGAATACTATTAAAATACAGAAATGCTGCTTCGTTACCATAGCACATAGCCGCTAAGGTAAGGAACGAGTGTTTATTTATATATGTGTTTTATTTATACTGTACATGTGCAGAGGGTCTCCGGAGCAGAAACGTTTTTGTTTTAAGTCCGGGGACCCCCTGCTCCCCGAGATACAGGCCCCTTTAGGGGGTGCCGGTATCCCTCTGCTTTGTTTACATGTCGCGGTCACGTGATCGGGACCTTTAAATGCAGAGGGATACCGGCACCTCATAAAGGGGGCTGTATCTCGGGGAGCAGGGGGTCCCCGGACCTGAAACCAACGCGGTTCAGCTCCGGAGACCCCCTGCACATCTACACTATGAATAAAAATGTATTTTAAATAATTTTTAATGTGCCGATGTTTGCACAGAGAGAGCAGCGGTTCTCTCTCTGCTGCAAACATATCTCGCCCCCGCCGTCCTACAGTATCATTGATGTGCATATACAGTACTGTATGTGTACAGTAATGTATGTTAGGGGTTATAGGGGTTGTTGTTATACAGTATATATATATATATATATACACATATACATATATATACTGCATTACAATTCATGAATTTATGCCATCTGGCGGACACGCGAAGCATTGCAGCCTAGTAAATCCTGAACCATTATCAATTAACACATCAACCGCGCGTCAGCCGAGCATGCGCCTGGCTGGGAAGGCAAAAGGAGCCCGGCATGCTCCGGGTGAACAGTGTGGCATTCCAGGAACATGCCAGGTACAAGCCGGTGATTAGTAAGAATAAAGTCTGCCGCAGCAGTATTTGGTAATGAGGAGCAGGGCTGGCTTGGTATTACGTGGGGCTCAGTGCTATGGGGCTTTCGCCTGAGCTCTTACCTGTTCCGGTGTGGCACCTCCTCTTCAGACTTCGCAGCATCATGTGGCGGCATCCTGGCACCATGTGACGTTACGTTGTCATGGCAATGCGACACCATATGACGTCACGTGGTCATGGCGTGACCATGCAGGAGGAGACGCCACCGGACCAGGTAAGAGATACTTATATAAACTCCGTGCTCTCCCTCAACAGTCATTTTAATTGTTGTGAGGAAGAGAGCATGACCTCTGTAAGTACAGGGCTTAGTCCAAAGGCACCAATGGCACAGCAATCAAGCCGGCCTTTACGAGGAGTCTTCTCCTTCCGGTACTTCCACATATGAAACCTCTGTGCACCAATAACTTCAGTTACTCCCGGCTCTGGCGAGGATTTCCACCTTTATGCGAGGATTCTCCGTAGCATAGTCTCAATCAAGGTCGTGGTAGGCTTTTTGAGCTTCACTACACAAAAAAGGCGCGAGGGTACCAGCTCATTGCTCCTGAGGCCAAGTCTCCCTAGTAACGATTCTCTTGAATGCCAGAAGGTAGGCCTCAACAACATCCTCTGTATTCATTTCTTGTAAAAAATGATCGGCCCTGATCCTATGACACTCTTCCATTCTGTTTGTGCTCACAGTGCTTGGTCTTGGAAGAACCTCAGCCAGTCTCTTAACCACCTCCAGTAATGTGGCTCTATCCTATGCAGCCTGGCTTAGAACAACCGGTGATTTCTTGTTGCCGTGTAGTGGCGTCTTACTGCAGTCAGTTAGTTTCTTGTTGTGTCTGTGCACTTAACCTCTCTCAGACTTAAAGGAATTGGTGACGGCTGCGTGTTTAGCATTTCATGATGTTTATCTCCAATACGGGTACCTGTCCTTACTTGACAGAAATAGGGCGTTGACTCTTTAACTGAACAAACAAAACTTAAAAAATAAAAGCCTAGCTCCCACTGGAACTAACACCCCAGATCCGATAACTGGGATCTGCGGTCTGCGGTCTGCGGCCCTGTTTCCCTGGTCTATCTCTCTGTCTAGAGGAAAAACAGGTCTTTTAAACAGAGCATCGCTCTGTCTATCTCAGGTGCAGCCAATTAGTAAGGGCTACAAAGATTTACCCTTTGACTGGTGTAACCAGGAAAAAAGGTTTTAAACATCCTTCTGCTCATGTAAACCCTCTCTATAACTGTATCACTATATATATATATATATATAAAGCAACTGTAAATATTACTGTATGTTCATCTGCATGTCTTAGACAGGTCTGCAACCCTGTCTTTCCCCATTATCGCCCAGCATACAGCGCTTCCACTGCAGCAAGGGAATCTGGGAAATGACATGCAAATGAGCACTCAGTGCCACCTTTTGTCTCAAGCTCGTATTACACAAGCCAATCCTCAAGCCAATGCATGCTGTTTTAAACACAGCTTTTAGACAGAGGCTGGGATGAGATGCAAAGCCATTAAACCCACTCACAGACATGTTTCAACCTTGATGGGTATCATCAGTGTGAGGTTGGTCTTAATGGCTAGCAGGTTTGAGACTAGACTAGGTAATCACCACTATTATTAAGGTTATGGTGGGTAAAAAAAGTGACAAAAACCCTCCACAGTAAAGCATAAAGCAACTGTAAATATTACTGTATGTTCATTTGCATGTCTAATAAAGGTCTGCAACCCTGTCTTTCCCCATTATCGCCCAGCATACTGCGCTTCCACTGCAGCAAGGAATTCTGGGAATTCACAGTCTTCATGTGTCTTCATGTGTCTTCATGTGTCTTCATGATCTGCATGTATTGCTGTGATGTCAACTGAATTATGGAAGAAATGGCCCATCCTGTATCCTGATGGCTTTCTTGTCCTAACCTTTAAGTAAGTGTCCATATTTTGTCTGTTATTTGTATATCTCGTGTGTTCACCTTTTTCAAGGAATAAATTATATTTTATCATATCTAAGTCTCGTCCAATTCAACCCAGTTATATTTGGTGTGTATTATTATAGCCTGTCTCAAAGCTACCGTCACAGGCTTATAATAAAACTATATATATATATATATAGTGTTCGACAAATAATGATAACCACTCGCCCGTGGCAAGTGGATTTAGGCAGCTGGCGAGCAGTGCTGCGGCTCTATGAATTCCCCTGCTCTTGTCAATTTTTTTTTTTTTTAATAAATAAATAATCCCCCTCCCTGATTGGGTAAACGCAGGAAAGAGCCCCTTCCCCTGATCTCCTCCCCCTCCTATCTCCTCCCCCTCCTGCCCCTGATCTCCTCCTGTGAGTAAGGGGGGGCCCGGCAGGGCGCCAGTTAATTACATTTAAAAAAAAGTTGAAAAAAATGGCGGCGATTCACGTGGTCCCGGCGAGCATGCATAGGGCAAGCAGGGTGTCCTGCCCTCTGCGCTGCCTGTGGGCCCGCTGCCTGTTCCCCCCAGCAACCCAGCCCCCCCCGCTCCTCACGTGGGACAGAGGGGGAAGCGCCAACACAAGCCCCGCGCGCAACCCAGCCCCCCGCACCTCCCCGCTCCCCACGTGGGACGGAGGGGGAAGCGCCAACACAAGCCCCGTGCGCAACCCAGACCTCCCGCTCCCAACTTGATACAGAGGGGGAAGCGCCAACCCAGCTTCCCCCATGCGCGCCTCCTGCGCCAGGCCGCCTCCTGCCCCTGATCTCCTGCCCCCGATCCCCGCTTGCTGCCTGGGGGTATCCGCCTCTGAAGGGAGTTCGCTTCAGTGGGGGGAGCGTGCTGCGGCGTCGGCCGATTCGGGGGGGTGGGCCCCCCTTGCAGAGGCCCTCCTGCCTTGCGGAGCCCCCCGCTGCGATGTGTGACCCTCTCCCCATGCCTTGCAGAGGCCCTCCTGCCGTGTGGAGGACCCACTGCCGTGCAGAGGCCCCACTACTGCCAAGTGCGACCCGGTGAGTGTGTGTGTGTGAGTGACTGTGTGAGTGGCTGTTTGTCTGTCTCTCTATCTCTCTCTCTATCTGTCTCTCTGTGTCTCTCTCTCTATCTGTCTCTCTATCTGTCTCTCTCTCTATCTGTCTCTCTCTGTGTCTCTGCCTCTGTCTCTCTCTGTGTCTCTGCCTCTGTCTCTCTCTGTGTCTCTGCCTCTGTCTCTCTCTGTGTCTCTGTCTCTCTCTGTGTCTCTGTCTCTCTCTGTGTCTCTGTCTCTCTCTGTGTCTCTGTCTCTCTCTGTGTCTCTGTCTCTCTCTGTGTCTGTGTCTCTCTCTCTCTCTCTCTGTGTCTCTGTCTCTCTCTGTGTCTCTGTCTCTCTCTGTGTCTCTCTCTGTGTCTCTCTCTGTGTCTGTGTCTCTGTCTCTCTCTCTCTCTCTCTCTCTCTCTCTCTCTGCCTCTGTCTCTGTCTCTCTCTGTGTCTCTGTCTCTCTCTGTGTCTCTCTCTCTCTCTCTGTCTCTCTCTGTGTCTCTGTCTCTCTCTCTGTCTCTCTCTGTGTGTCTCTGTCTCTCCGTGTCTCTCTGTCTCTCTCTCTGTCTCTCTCTGTGTCTCTGTCTCTCTCTGTGTCTCTGTGTCTCTCTGTGTCTCTGTGTCTGTGTCTCTGTCTCTCTCTCTCTGTCTCTCTCTCTCTGCCTCTGTCTCTGTGTCTCTCTGTGTCTCTGTCTCTCTCTGTGTCTCTCTTTCTCTCTCTCTGTGTGTGTGTGTGTGTCTCTATCTCTCTCTGTGTCTCTCTCTCTCTCTCTCTCTCTCTCTCTGTGTCTCTGTCTCTCTCTCTGTCTCTCTCTGTGTGTCTCTGTCTCTCTGTGTGTCTCTGTCTCTCTCTGTGTCTCTGTCTCTCTCTGTGTCTCTGTCTCTCTCTGTGTCTCTGTCTCTCTCTGTGTCTCTGTCTCTCTCTCTGTGTCTCTGTCTCTCTCTCTGTCTCTCTCTCTCTCCCTGTCTCTCTCTCTCTCTGTCCCTCTCTGTGTCTCTGTCTCTCTGTCTCTCTCTGTGTCTCTGTCTCTCTCTGTGTATCTGTCTCTCTCTGTCTCTGTCTCTCTCTCTGTCTCTCTGTCTGTCTCTGTCTCTCTCTGTCTCTTGTCTCTCTGTCTCTCTGTCTCTCTCTCACTATCTGTCTCTCTCTCTAGAGAGTGCAGAGAAGAGCCACCAAATTATTAAAGGGGATGGACAATCTAATTTATGAGGAGAGGCTAGCTAAATTAGATTTATTTACATTAGAAAAGAGACATCTAAGAGGGGATATAATAATTATATACAAATATATTTGGGTACAGTACAAGGAGATTTCAAGAGAAATACACAACTTTAGCACTATACCCCAAAAATTAGTGCATATAATGTATAAATTATATCTTACAAATAACGTAATAGAATATAAATATACAATCAAATATAATGAATCATATATGTGCAATAAGTGTTGAGTGACCACCTAATTCTGAAGTCCTGCAGCTGGGAGGTCCCTAGGATCATCCCAATCCTATTGTCCTCCTTGGCGCCGGACAAGACAAGAATACACAGCCATCTGATTGCAGCAAGAAAAGCTCTTTCAGGTTAAAGAATTTGGTAAGGCTGAGCGGAGTCCTGACTGCCTGTGGGATACTGTGAGTGGATAGTAGCCTGTCCCTGATAGCCGATCGGAGGATTGCGTCATTGCGTAACAGAACGCGTGACATCACCGCGAGAGGCAGAGGCGGGAGTGTCAGGAAGCAACTCCAGCGTGGACACCCAACACAAGCTCCGTTACAGACACCGGTGAGAGCGGTGTTCTAAACGGACTGAAAAGAAGGTGATTCCAAGGGCCGTCAACCAGGATTAATGTGTTGGAAAGCGCAGAAAGGATGAAGTAGTACAGTATGTGAGTGGCGTTCTAGATGTCCGTTTTATTACATTTTTAGTTTCTTAGTGGATCTGTGCTATGTTGTCTTTTTCCTTTTTCTATGAAACAATATGGAGGAGTTTTCACTGCCAAGTTTTTCTTGTCATCCAGCTGTACCTCTTTTGTGAGTCATATCCAATAATCAGGCACTTTTAATGTGTTACTGTGCACTACGTGTAATTAGTAAAGGGGTCAAGTTTTGACTGAAACCCCCTACACGAAGGGTGCATTCCATCACCAGCACTAATGATTAATGGGCACATCTTTTAATAACATCTTAATCTATAAGTAATCTATTGTTGGGTATCCACATCTGGTTCCAATTACCTTTACACAGAGGTATATAGCACATAAGAATTTTCATTCATATTTTGGGACATTGCAAGATTTTTTGGACCGCGCGCACTCATATTTTTATTCTCACAGAGGTGTTAATGTTTATTGCACCATATGTTATTATACATTGTGTTTTTCTTTTTATATATTTTCTTATACAGCACTGAGCGAAGACCAGCGCCAAGGAAGACAATTTTTATACAATATTTATCCCAAGGATAGTACAAAGGACTCTAGGTTTGAGGAAAGGAGATTTCACCAGCAACAAAGGAAAAGGTTCTTTACAGTAAGGGCAGTTCAAATGTGGAATTCATTACCCATGGAGACTGTGCTGACAGATGCAATAGATTTGTTCAAAAAAAGGTTGGACATCTTTTGAGCAAGGAAAGGTATGCAGGGATATACCAAATAAGTATACATGGGAAGGATGTTGATCCAGGGATTAATCCGATTGCCAATTCTTGGAGTCAGGAAGGAATTTATTTTTCCCCTTATGAGATATCATTGGATGATATGTCACTGGGTTTTTTGTTTGCCTTCCTCTAGATCAATAAGTAGTGGATATAGGTTAAAGTATCTGTAAATTTAGCATAGGTTGAACTTAATGGACGCATGTCTTTTTTCGACCTCATCTACTATATAACTATGTAATAGCAATTTAAAGCACTTCTAATTCTGCGCTAACTATATAAACAGACTGCAGAATTTACAGCTACAACTTGGCATACGATTTTGATGCAGTTTCAACAAATTATTTGACTCATATATACAAATGTTTATAGTAGGTGAAATTTACATCTGCGCTGCATGAGCATCACATGTTTTTGCTAATATAGCTGACTAAAGAAAACTATTGATGCTTAAGGTGCACATTGAAAAAAGAAACAAATTGGTTATTACATAATGTAGACGCACATATGCAATATTTTAGGGTTTTGTTGTGTCAATTTACTGCCAACTACAATGTTTAGTACATATAGACCCTTACATGTACAAAACTAACATATATTCAATATCCTTAGGGCCATACATGCTAAGTTTTGTTAAGCACATTCAATTGAATGGGCTGTATGTTGCCTTAAGGCTTGACACTGTTTAGTAAATATGGGCCTTAATGCTGTGAAACTGCCTAAATTATTATGAATCTCCTCTTTACAGTCTCCATGTAACAACATGAGCATAACTTACATACCCTTTGTATGTAGAAATGCACATAATAATGATGAATATGCTAAAAACAAAAACAGCTGTAAAGCTTTCTTTTCCATTTAATTAGTGCAACTTTAACGAAGACCCTCTAAAATGTAAAGGGCCAGCAAAAATTAATTTTGTTATGTTATCTCAACTATTGTAAGAACCTAGGAGAGCCGTTGCTTTTTATATCTGCAAGCCCTGTTGGAATAGAAAAAAAGATTTATGGTGCTGTATGCAATAATGATAAAAGTTGAAAGTATTCACGAACCCTGATGTATTTCTTTTTAACAATGCCAGACATGATTTTAGATGCAGGAGTCAAGTCAGGCTTTTCCATGTGAGATAACAGTGGAAATGAATTCTCATTGTACAATTGGGCTGACAATTTGTAGAGATGTGAGAATGTTCCCACGCTTAAATGTGAATTTTATCCCTTTCAATTTGGCGATTTTTTTTGTTTCTAGGCAAAAGTTTGCAACAAGGTTACTTAACTCTAAGAGCCGTTGGGTATTGCATTTTTTATTAGTTTAGATTTAAGTTCACTTCTAAAATGTGAAATTTGCTAATTCTGCTAAATTCTCTTAGGAAAGAGAACATATATAGGGCCTGACCACCATGTGCTTGTGCATGTGGGAAGAGAGTGTGGGCAGACACAGACATGTTTGTGCATTGGGAATGCTACAAATACTAGATCACTCAATAAATGATGTGTAGTTATATTGGTAAAGGAGGGGGATTGGGAAGGTGGTGTGCTGGTGGTCATTGTGGTTATAACTACTGTCATTAAAAAACAACAGCAGTGACACTTGACCCTCAGCTTATTAGTATCCTTCAAGTATGACAAAACAAGTCATTAATGATCTTGTAAAGGTAAAGAATAGGTCATTAATAATCACCAAGGTGATCAAAATACCAGCACAGCACAGAGAGTAGAAGAAAAAGGTGTTTACTCAGTCCATCATTCAGACATATCCCAACGTTTCGGTCCCCAGAAGTACCTTCTTCTGGAGTCGGTCCGTCTCGGGACCGAAACGTCGGGATATGTCTGCATGATAGGCTGAATAAAGACTTTTTTCTTCTACTCTCTCTGTTGGTATTTTGATCACCTTGGTGATCAACAATGACATATTATTTACCTTTTACCTTGCACCACATACCCCTCTGCTGAGGTACACACTACCTAATGTGTGCGGCAATTTTGTTTACTATTTCTACTATTTTACTATTCAAGTATAACAATAGATTAAACAGAAAAGGAGGTTTTTACCATGTATACATTTTTTGTAATCATCACCCTCCTCAGATGAGGTCAAACAGGTCACCACCACGAAGGTGAAGCAGGTTGCATGAAAACAACTACAAGTTACTGACATGACCTTTGGTGGCTTAGGCCTGTAATATAGTGCGCGCGCGTGTGCTACCGTGCAATGATAATTGCCTGTGTGAGCATGATGTTGCTATAGTTGAGATGCGTGCGCGCACAGCCGTGACAATTGGCGCTGCAGATCTGATGAAATACAAGAAATGTATATTTTCGTGCTGTTGCTGCGCCACATGACGCTGTGAGCCAATCACAGTGCGGCCTAACACTGTGACATCATAGCTATGCCTGCTAGCCGCGCGCGTCACCGCTTGCCCTATAGACTCTAAACGTGAGCGCCACGTGCACGCGTACCAGCGCATACTATATTACAAGCCTTAGAGAGTAGCCAACATAGTAGTGTCAAACTAAGCACACGTGTCACTGCTAGTGTGAGTGAGAGGGAATAGGACTCTACTGAGGAGGAGGGGCCTGGACAGGCCTCAACCTTTGGGTGTACAAGGGCACCTGCAGGACTACCGGAGAGGGAAGCGTCAAACTCACACAATCTCAACAAAATGTGCAGGAAGGAAAATGTATGCCCAGACTCTAGCTCTTCTATTTCAATACACTGATGAAGTAGATGGAGGAGAGAGGGATTTAGGCAGACATTAAATGTAGATGATGATAATGGATGTGGTGATAGTGTGTGGTGCACAAACTGCACAAGAGGTTAGAGAAGCGGCTCTGATGATACTAGTTCAACACTAGTGCTACTAATATGACTAAAAGAGAGGAACATTCAACAGTATCAGCATATATGATGAAAGCTGACAATTTAGTTATTACCGTAAAAAAATAAAGCAATACTACTCCAGTACACTGTTTGCTGTACTACAACAATGTATACTAGTACTAGTACCGAGAGATAAACGCTATCTCTAAGTCACTTTACATGAGATGAAAAGAACAAAGCTAGTGGACTGCTAGTACTGGAGTGCATATCCTACAACAGGGGTGCGCAAACTGGGGGACACGGCGCCCCTCGTTCTTCCCCACAACATTTAAATAAACTGCCGGAGAGCATGCAAGGCCTCTGTAACTGCCTCTTACCTGCTCGACGGCAGCTTCTGGCGACGCATCGCCATGACAGCGCGGCAGAAAATGACAGCGCGTGACATTGTGACATCAAATGCCGCCGCTGATGCGGAGGGAAGGTAATAGGGGGGCACAAGCAGGGGGAGAGAGCAGGAAGGGGACACAAAGAAAAAAATTGTGTGTGCCGAGCATGCGCATATTAAGTGAAACTTCGTCTTTTGTCACTGTTTTGTCACAGAAATTGTATTTGTGATGGTGATTTTTAAAATTAAAAATCAAAACACAATTTCAGTGACAAGTTTGACTTCGCACTTGCGTGCTCAGCACACATCCCATTTTAACTATTTGTACTTCTATATTTATACTAACAGTGAATTTCTCGTGTGTGTGTCTCTGTGTGTGTGTGTCCGTTCTCCAAAGTAGGGGGCGGGGGGGCAAGTGTTGTACCAACGCATGTGCGCTGAGCCGGTTTCTGCGCCGAGCCGCAGGTTACTGCGCATGCACGCGGCGACGGCTGCGCATGCAACAGTTTCTTTTGAACACACTGACGTGCACTGATGGCCTCTTTGGCCCACAATGACGGCACTTCGTTACCTTACTTCCGTCTCCAATGAAGGAAATTCACCCCTTCCAACAAAGAAGTTTCACTTCAAAAAGTTTGCGCACCTCTGCCCCACAGTACAGCATGTCACTTGTTGTCAGTGTCAAAAAGCTAAGCCTTGGGGATAGCTATTATAAAGCCAATAGCCTAGAATTGGAAGAACATGGATAGAAACATATTTATAAAAGCACTTCTTGCTAAAATAGTATGATGTAATATATAATGCTTTGTGAACATGGCAAAATTATATATATACAGTATATATATATATATATATATATATATACAGTATATATATACTATATATATATATATATATATATATATATATATATATATATATATATATATATATATATATATATATATAGTGTGTGTGTGTGTAGCCCTGGTAAGAAATGGGGCTATAGTTCTATCATGGGTTTCCCCCACTTCAAGCACTGCCCTGAGTGGTGGAGGTAGGTCACCTGACCCTGTGTCAAAGCAAGAGACACAGGGGCGGTGCCTGCTGAGATCATAAAAGAGCAGTGCATTTCCTATTGTGTGTGTGTGTTCTGTCAGTCTGACAGTAGTGATAGTGAGTTAGGAGGAGAGGAGTGATCAGCTCATGAGTAGAGCTGATCTAGCTACAGTTAGTGAGGTGGAACCAAATACCTCTCACCCTGCTTAGGGGGTGAGGGAAGAGCTAGCCCCACTCTGGATGCCGTTGGTCCAGAGTGGCGACAGGGACATCACAAGGGAGAACAGTTAGTGGACTGTGCATCAACTGTACCTGTCGGTTGCTGCTGCCCAAGTGAATAAAGAGACTGCTGCTTTTAAAGATAATCCTTGTGTGAGACTGGAATCTCTCATCCCTGTGGGGAATCTCTGTGGTAAGGATTCCACCCCGCATTCCTGGGGCTTACTAAAGATGGAGGCGCTGCACCATTGAACCAGAACGAAGGCATCCACCCCAGTAACCTGTTCCTGTTATCCCCCATGTCATCATGGGAAACTCAGGCCTTCCTGTTGCCAGCAGGTATGCACCACACAGAGACACCTAGCCAGACCCCAGAACACCTTAGGGGACCCAATCTGCGATTAAGGGGGGAAAGATGGACTAGAGAGAAACACACACACACACACACACACACACACACACACACACACACACACACAGAAACCAATATGAAGCACACAGGGGGACCTACCAAAACTCCTCAAATTACCACAAAAGGACAAAAAGGGGAAATGTGGGATATAGGACAAAAATACAAAGGACCTAGTACACAATGAAAATCAATATCACAATATAATGTCTGGCAGATTGCCAAGAACAGAAGAAATACTGCCTAAAAACCTAAATAGAGAGAAGGCAATATAAAGACATGAATGGCTATACAAAGCTGCACACACACAGAGCAATCACCAAAAAATTGAGAGAATGCACTGAGATGTTGGAAACTGGCAATACATGTGAAAGCCAGTTAGAATATCTAAAATAATAGCTGTGGTGATAAAGAGTTGTGATATATATCGCTGTGAATCGGTCAATCCAGATAAGGAATAAAGTCCAAAGTAACGTTAATCCCACAATACATCACCAAAAATGTGTGAGTGCTAATGCACTGTCCTTATAGTGTGGTGAGAAAGGGGTCCCCCTGCAAAGATTATGGTTTGGGAGTTTGATGATGGGAGCAATGACTGGTGCATCTGATCCAGTCTCAACAAGTACTCTGAACTGCTGTCCTACTAATTTCTCCCTCCTGTAGTGCCTCCTAAACCTCCATTATATTATCACCACCTACTTATGGTTCCTCAGCTGAAGCTAGAGCAGAAAGAGCAGTAGTAGAGGTGGTGCTGGACATATTAGAGTCAGGTGGTGTAGTTGATACTAGCAATAGGAACACCAATTGAAAACCTGTTATGGGGTTCCCCAACAGGCTAGCACTGTGCCCTGGAACTGTTGAAGCTGGAGCTGCCCAGCTGGAGCCGTTGAATTTTCTGCTCAAGCAGATGTGCTTGGGCAGAGGAAGCATCAACACTCACTAACAATACAGAGAGATAATTATTTGAAGGTGATAACATAGATTAAAGTGCTGCTGCCAAAAGTTGCCCTATCAAAATCTCAGTCTCCAACATAGAGGAAACCAGCTAATCCTTATACTGATCTACTTCCTAGAACACGCAGCTACTTTCAGAGAGTGATATTGAAGAAGCTGGAATAATTACCTTTCAAAGCTCATCTCTGCTATAACCTGCTTCTCTTACAAGGTTTGAACAGTAGCAGCCGCATCAGGCTCCTGGTTCATGCACACAGGGGTGCAGCCACAGCACTACTGCTACTGTTTCTGTTTCTGATACCAGCAAAGGAAAGTAATACGTTTACGGCTCCTGTGGCAGCGTTTTCTGCTATGTTGAATCTCTAGAGCTGGAAAACTCCCTCCTCAGTGTCAGAGGGGCAGAACAAAAAACATTTGCAAAAAATCAGATAAAATCAAAGCAAATCTCTGTCTCTCTTGCTTCCTGCCTGCCTACCTGTGCCTGCCTATACTCAGTCAGCTAACTACCCTGCTCCCTCTATCAGATCTCCTCCCAAACCACAATGACAGGCAGGCAGTTTTTTGAACTTTCAATCAAAGGTATGATTAAAGTTTTAAAGAAAATGTAAAAAGTTGTTGGGCTACTACAGTATTTCGCCACTTTAAAAAAATATATTTTTTAAAATTAATTTGGGCCATATAGATAGTTTTTGGAACTCTTTAAAGAGTTTGAACGAAACAGGAGTGAACTGAATCTCGGCAAGTTAGCACGGCTGAAATAGTTACTGTACCATAAGCTATCATTATTTATGAAAACTCCAGAGACTATGGAACTGCACAGCTGCAACTGCATCTCCTCTACTCACTTTGAAAAAAATGTTTTTACCTCGAACACCTACTGTCTCAATATATTTGGTGAGACCCAAGTACAATGCTAACAAGACATGTAGAAATATCTTTCTTCTTCAGAGACACGTAAAAAGCACAGATGTTCACTTTTAATTAACTGTAACTGTAAATAGAGTATAGCAAGCAAAGGGTTAATACAACTTTCCATTGGAAGGAAATAATGGATTACTTTATCAGACAATGTTAAGATATAGGTCTATATTTTATATATGAAAATATAGGTATATAAAATACTATACAAACTGCTTGTATACATATAATTGCTCCTCAACTCCAAAAACAAATACATTGCAGCCGCATGCGCTTATAGTAAGCGCGACGGCGACAAAGCGCCATTGCGTTGCGAATTTTGGAAGCTGGCAATATTTAATTTTTCAAGGGCTGTCGCCTCATGTGACAGCACCTGAACAAATCAAATGCCAGTACGCCCGCAACGCCGCCGCAAAGCGAAATATAACTTTTGCTAGCGGCGATGGCGATGGGTGACATCACCCGTCCTGTCGCTGGTCACGGGCACGATACGCACGGCCTCGGACATGGTGCCACAGACCGTGCGGACGCTGAGCGAACCGACTGCCTTAAGACAGTGTTCGCGTCCATGCGGCGTGCGGGCGCAAGCGGTCGCGCGTTGCATGAGAAATCAGTAAAATTGATTGCTCAGCGCGACATACAGCTCACGTGAGCGGGTCACGTGATGAGGGTGAACCAGGCACTAGGACCGCCCCCAGGAACGCCCCGTCCTCCATGGCCAGGGAACGCACCCGCTTTCCCTTAGCACCCGCACGGGAGAGGTCCCATGTCCGAGGCCTTAATGAGAAGACATATGTTGTAGCAGATGCTGAGGAATGATATTGTTACGCTTGAAAGGACTGCAAAATACGCTATATCAGAAGGCACAGGTTATACCTGCACAGTGCAGTTACTAGCAGTTACCAGCACTTCATACACGAAGAATTGGAATACAAAAAGTAATGCCTACTTAGCTTTAGTAAACTGCCATTACATCAGCAAACTTGTATATTTAATTGGTAGTGTTGTCCAAGGAGACCAGTGGTGGACAAACAGTTTGGAAATAGACAAATACATTCTTTGAAGGCAGGCTACACTCTTGAATTGTTCTCTTATTGCTTTTTTCTGTTTTAACCAAACCTATTGATCGTTTTTCATTTTATTTGGATTCAAAAGCTAATTGAACAATAAACTACAACAGGGAGTTTTTGTTGATGTCATTTATGGTACAGGAAGTTCAAAGCCCGAGACGTCAATATCATTTCACAGAACTTTCAGCTCTTCATAGAGGGCAGAAAGATACAATGTTTCTAAATGATCTAGCAGAATTGATATAGGGTATACGTCTTACACTTGTGATGCATGATTGCCCAAGACATTCTGTCTTAAATTATCATTTTATATTAAAACCCACACCATTTTAAACACCCCCCGCCTGCTGCAATCAAATGGTCCCTGTCACAGTCAGAGCCATAAATGACACCATAGGAGGTGATGGCGAGACAGCAGGGAGATGCAGGACACTGAACATGTATGTATGTATATCTTTATTTATATAGCGCTATTAATATACAGCGCTTCACAGTAGTAATACACGTGGCAATCATATAAATAACAAATACAAATAACAGATCATGGGAATAAATGATTCAGACATAAAAATTAACATTTAGGAAAAGGGAGTCCCTGCTCCGAAGAGCTTACAATCTAATTGGTAGGTAGGAAGAACATACAGAGAAAGTAGGAGGGAACATGGCAGAACACAGAGGGAACCAGGAATAATTTACTTGGGAACATTTAGCTGGATTATTGTAATGCTGTTTAGTGATTTCTTGCTATATTAATCACAGTTACTACCTGACATGAAAACATTCACATTACTGTTTTTTCTTAATTGGGATGTTAGCCTGCCTTTTAAAGATGACATTATATCCTACATGGATTATACACAATTTGTAAACATTCAAGATGCATCTATGCTTCCAAGTCTCTCCATGGTCTGCCATCATGCCTGTCTTCTGGGAACTTCAGCCAAGCCAGATTTTAGGAAATACTGTAACATGGAACAAATAAACATGAACATTTCACTTCACTTACATATAGTTATAAACAGAATATTGCCTGGCTGTCCCCAAAATTGCCAGATGGGAGAGCTCTGGGCTACCTCTATGAAAGAGGAATATGGTCACACATTAGTTTAAAAAGTTAGGTTTATATATGACTGTTTCCTTAGTGTTTAAATTAAAAGTTCTTTACTCAACGATTTTCTTTTTTAAATTAAACATTTTGGCTTGTGGCTTGTGTAAAGGTAATCAAATGCTGTATTTAATTCCCTCTGTTCAGGATAGATTAGCTACCATCCGGGTACTGTAGGTTTTTATCACGCTACAGATAACATTGCAGTTCTGAACTGAATAAACATTTTGCAACTCAGAGCTTCCTTGTACAGATGTAGCCAACATTACTGCAGCCAAACACACGATATGAGGTACAAAAAAATAGCTAAATGTACCCTGCTTGCATTATGTACCTGTACTTGCAAGACCAGTGTTGGTCGCTCTGCGTCACATGATGTTCTTGTGCTAAACATCATGTTCAATGAAACGCATATGCGTTCCAGCGAGGTGCGTACATACTTTGCGTGCTGTCGGTACTGCATGTTTAAGTTTTTCACACCGTGGAACGCAAATATTCATTCCATGGCTTACTGCACAATTGTGTATGCATGCGTGTCAGCACATAATATTGAAAATTCCTTCTTGACTTGAAATCAGTATACATCATTCACCCTCTATTTTACCCTAAGAATTTTATTTTACAGCGTGGATGAGCTGGGTGAGATATGGTCTGGCTACTTGTCAGGGTCTCCTAGACCTCCTGCCTAGCCATAGTTCTTCTTTGTCCACTGGGTGTGCTGCTGCCTTCTGTTTCCTCTGTCTGTCCTCTTGTTGCTCCTCTCTCTGCTTATAGCTCTGCTTCCTGTTTGTTTCAAGTCAGACTCCTATGCACATGCCTCTGTCTCTGATCCTGATCTGTTCCTGTACCCGTCTGTATTTGATTCTGTTCTTAGTAAAGGCCCTTGCTGGTAATCTGGCTTGTCCCTGGTAGTTCCTTGCTCCCTGGTCTCAGTCCCTGCTCCCCGGTCTCAGTCCCTGCTCCCGGACCTGTCCTGCCCCGCCTGTCCTGTTCCAGTCTCCTCGTTGCCGACCTCTGCTTGTTACCTGACTTTGCTACCTGCCGCCTGCCTCGGACTCCTGCTTGTTACATGACCTTGCTATCTGCCGCCTGGCTCTGATCTCTGCTTGTGACCCCTACTACGCTCCTGCTGTTCTGGCCACCGAGATCCTACCCGCCACAGGAGTCTCCCGTGACACTACTGATTTATAGTATACACATACACGTGTATGTATATGTATATATATAAAAAAAAAATTCTTCCCTGACAATTCAAGTTCTTGACCTCGCAGCTTACAATCCTTCCAGTGGTCAGAGCTAGGCTCGCAGGACCACTTCCCTGGACTAGGCCCCCCCAGCTTGAGGCCCCATGGCTAGTCTTAACCCACTTACCCCCTGAGGGGCAAGGTAGAAACATGCCTATTCCCTAAAGATACACACTTGGGATATTAAAAAAAAAAAAAAAACATCTGAAAAATACATTTGCTGGTCTGGATTGCCCACGATGTTCCTGGGTTTAAAAATGGCATTTAATCTGGAAGAGAAATCGCGGGTTCAAAACGTCTCTCTGCTTCTAATAAACTCTGTTCTTACTCCGTTTCCAAAGACGGTTATTGTCCTTTCACCAATTTTAGGTAGAATATATTCTTAGAGAAAACCCCCATGGTGCATTGGGAAGTAGGTATACATACAGTATATACAAGGTCCGGATATTACAAAGTAACACCCGGGAAAGGATCCCTTATAAAGCACTCTTGGGGGGCACAGATGGGTAGGACAATGTATAATCCGAACAGATATCCCACTCATATGCAGAGAATGAAAAATACAATTTTAATCAAATAACTGTAAATACAGGGCATAAAATATACAGTAGGTATGGCTATATACACATTGTCTGGCTCCTCCTAAGCCAAACAACTAAATATTATACTTCCGAAGGGGTGAATGTCTTTACAGATGATCGTAATGGACATAGGATATACCTATTATTGATACAAATATATTCCCCTATCAACACGGGTATAACATAAGATACATATCACATGCTAGTAATAAAATACTATTCACTAAGGTGAATTATTCCTGCAAAGGTGTATCTAATAGTCAAATGCCCTTGTGAGGATTCAATAGGTGACTACAGACAAAAACAGAGTGTATAGCAAAAATGTATCTCAATTCAACCCCTTCACAAGGTAAACAGTTGCTAAGTTAGAAAAGTATCGAATAGTATAACCATCATACAGATCCAAGTGCAGCAATAGAAACCTCAGTGTGTGGTCCGAAACTCAGCTGCAGTGAAATTAGTAAAACACGGCAGTGTAATACACAGTATTGTAATACTTGAAGGGGTAATCCGCATCTAACGGACAAGAAAGGCAGGTATAGTACTGTATATTCAAAAGCTGCACATTGGTAAATTACTGTACAGCATAAACCGCAATAGCTAAAAGAATAAGCATGTAAAGAAATCAGCCGATATACAACCCGTTTCTTCCATGTTAATAAATGTGTACAGCCGTCCCCACCACCGACATCACCAGCATGACATCATCTAAAACCGCCGGCGATCGAGCATTTCACGTAGATGCTACGCTTCTTCAGGGTAGGAGGAGTGATGGTGCTTAGCTCCTCCAACCCATTTGTACCCTGAATAGGGGGTGTGAGACAGTGTCTCAGGTGTTCCAAGTCATCTCTATGGTGTCTAGCTTAATTAAGTATGCTATTTTAATTGGAACCAATCACACCAATGATTAATTCTATTGTTCATTCTATACTATGAATGGTTAATTTTGCTAGTAGGTGTATATGACATTCCGACTATTTGATTCTATAGGGGGAATATATTATCCAGCTTGGTTTGTATATCTCCAGCAATCAGAGGAATAATGCACATGGATGAAAACAAAATGAAGTTTTATTATGTAATCCACATCAAGGTTAAAACATTCAAATCAGTGGCTATACCAGACTACATTGGTAAGTATTATGGGTTATATTGTAAGATATTCAGATGGTGGAACATCAACTATCCGGAACGTAATAAAGTTTGTGGGATGCCGATGTCGCTGCAGATGGATTATAATGTATCACGTGCATGATGTACATATAATAAAACCATAGTCCAAAAAGTCTCTCACTCATTTGGGTGGTTTATGTTCATACAATATGGCTAATAAATAGATAATAAAGCGTGTAGGTGAACATACAATGTGAAGTGCTAAAGGAATATACAGTGTACTAAACAAGTGAGTGTATGTATAAAAATATATGTTTGTAAGTATATACAAATGAAGTGTAGGAGTGACAACCATTATGGAGACCTGCCTCAATGTCAAAACGAGTCATAAAAAAGTGTAAGACTCATTAATAAATACCTGGATCCCCCAAATATATATATATATATATATATATATATATATATATATATATATATATATATATATATATATATATGTGTGTTAGTTATTAACATAATATCTATAATGATAATAATGTGAACAGTGTAAGGTAAACCTGTATAATACTGAGATAGTGATCAACTCACGTGAATAGTGATACTTATAGTAACATACATAAAGGTAATATATACAAAATATAATGTGAAACTAAAAAAATGGTGTGTATATAAAGCCTTCATTAAGGCCATCTGTGTGCAGTGTCTGTAACGTATATATCCATCTGCATTCTTTCTGCATTAATTTGCGATCCCAATCCCCCTTTCTGGGTCCCCACTGCACATGATCAATACCACAAAACTCTAGTGACATGCATCTCCATGGTGCATTCCTGTGACATGTCTTGCCACTGGTGTGTCCTTACAGTTCCGGATAGACCCAATGGGTTCAAGGACCCCAGCATTGCCTGCTCTTACCAGCACTTATATCACTGGGGCTAGGAATGTATAGCCAGGGGCATATGGCTACATAAACTTACCAGTTCTTTTTTTTTGTTGGTAAAAGTGTTTGTTTGAAAAAAATGATCTGCTTTTTTCTTCTTAGTACTTGCATGTTTCATAAATATTTCTAAAATGAGGCCCAAAGAGATTTTCTTAATGTTAAACAGGTCTAGGACATCTTTAATGTAATCCCAAACTGATTAAGTGGAGGAGCGGCATAACTACATGTAGAAAGTCACCTCTTAATGGTTGTTAGGGGTTAAAAGAGGGTTGGACATTAGGAAGGATGTAACATGTTAGGCATGGCCTAGGGATGGCAAGTATATATTGTTACACTTACTTGATCTGCCCTCTCTTTTCAGCAAACTGTGGAGAAGCCCCACTCCCCTCCCTGGGTTTTGTATAACGTTTTTTTTGGGGGGGGGGTGGGGGGATGTGACGATAATAGGATTAATCAGCACATTAATAAAGGCAGCATGCTCGGCTGGTTAATCCTAAATCGTATTGGGGATGAAGGGGTTAATTTTATATACTGTACCCATGTACCATTTTCCCTTCTATGCACTGTTGTCCCCTTTTTCCAGGCTAGTCTCTACCTGCAGTGCTGAATAACAGGAGCCGTTCCATTAAGACTGCTAAATCAGTAACGGAGTGAGCCAGCACCCTGATTTGTGGTGTGCAGCCTCAGTGTAACCCCCCTCACCCCCCAAGCGCACACATATTAAAAATATAACTTTATCATAAGTGAAACATATAGTTTTGATAAGGTGCCTTTCTGTTGCAGTTTTAAATGTATAGACAGGATGCTATTTTTCATGCCTGCCTTTGTAATGCATTAAGGAACAAATGTTATGCATACATGAGCTGGGGTGTATTTCCCTCTCCAGCTTCAAAAGCCCCCTGTTGAGGCAATGCCTATGGGTCTAGGGACGTGAGGGGGATGAAAGACTCCAGAGTCTTAAAGTGTGACTTAACCGGGATGTTTCTGAGTGGCAGATTCTCTTACTCATTGTGGATTTTTCACACCTTGGGACCAAACACCAGATGTTGCGTCCCCAGAAACGAGAGGCCCCTTTTTACTCAGCAGTGCTACCAAGCTGCTCACTGAGCATGCTCAGAGCTACCCGGGCTGGCCTTAGGATTTTACCACATTACAGGGCAGGCTCTGATAGGAGGAAGATAATTCCTTGCCAATAGGATGAGGCTAATGAAAAACTCCAAGGACCCCTGTCCTTAAAAAGGCTTGTAACTCTCATTCCTTTGTGGTTGTTACCTGATTTCTTCAAGCGGATAAGATCTAAGTACAGCGGCTGCGATTCCAGAATGCAAGGGGTTAAAAACATAGCAAAAAGGAAACTAGCCCTGCTTCAGGATTTCGTTAGCCCTGGGGGATTCCAGAACGAACCCCAAAGAACCAGAACAAACTTTTTACATTTCAAGGAAATAACGGGCTGGCAACTTGTGCCCCTGGCAAAAGGACTGCAATTTAAAAGACTTTATTTCTGTGTTTTTCGTTCACTGGACAATTTATCCTGTTCCCTATCCCAGTAAGTGTAATTATTATGTGTATTCTAAGGTTGTCGTGTTTTTGTCTATTAAGGAAATAAATGTCAGTTTATTTTGCTTAACTTGTGTGTTCAATCGAGATCCCCAGAATATAAATGTGTTGATAAGTTCTATAAATCGTGGCAGGGTGTCTTTAGAGTTGTGGTATGTTTATGGTTGGAAAGTAATTTTGAGTTGTGGAGTTAATACTGTATGATGTGCCGAATTGTCACTAAAGTCGCAGCAGGGTTGGGATGGTGGTAGATTTGTTGTGTGGACCATGTAGTTTGGTTCTCTTAGTGGAGGTTGATGGACATCTTGAGGTGTGGTCACAGGGGAGGTGGTGCCATACGAGGCTAATGTGGCGGGTACTGGAGTGACCTCCCAAAAGTGATGTTTATTTACAGTGTCACCAGTCTTTGGGGGCGGTGGCAATCTGGGGTTAGAGTCATGGGTATCCTGTGGGCTCTGTATTAGCATTCGGAGCACACTGGTGGGGCCCTAGGGAAGTATTAAGTTATTTATTTTTGTTATGTTGTATTAATAAATGCAGTGGCAAATTATGTCCACATACAGATGCCGCTACCAGTATTAGAACACTTACCTGAGAAATTCCTGGGAGATTCTGGGACAGTCTCACAGTAAATGCCTCAACATTTCTGTAAAATGCTTATTGGCCCATCAGATTAACACAGCAGGGGGTCCCTGCAGTCCCATTCAGTTTGCAGGGACTCCCTGCTGTGTTAATCCGATGGGCCATTAAGAATCTCACAGAAATGTTGAGGCATTTACTGTGAGACTGCCCCAGAATCTACCCAGGCAGAGTTCTAATACTCGTTGCTGCATCTGTATTCTTGCGTCAGCGTGTTTATTCGAAGTTGAGGAAGAGGGGACTAGCTCCAAGGCAGGGTAAGTCAGGTCATTTTAAAATGTGGGTAGAGTAGATTTCTTCATTTAGTTTATTGAATCCTTTGGACTTTTCAGAATACCTGAAACAAACTGCAGCAGATGGTGATATGCTGGCTATATTTGCAATATTTATATTTTAAATATAAAGTCAAGTTACAAATAATTGGCGACGCAAATTCAGAGACAATAAGTTCAGGTAACTTTTTTTTATATATCTTATTGTGGTAATAACTGTCATCAAAACTGTCCATTTCATGTGGGAGTCTTCTCCTACACTTATGACTCATGTTCTGAATCATATTTCACGTCTCCTGTCAGTATCACATGATTGATTATTGTACAGATTAGAGTAGGCAGAGTTTACACTTGTCAAGTTGGTTGTTCTTTTTTTCTGCTGTGACTATAATGATACAACACTATTAAGTAAAGACAAGAGTAATTCATTCTATGGACTATACCATTATTCTGCAACAGCAGAGGGCCAGGCCTGGGAAGGAACCTTATAAAATGTCAAAATCCAAATCCCTGCCAAATATTTTGGGTAGCATTAGTGCTAGCATTACTATGGAATGTGCAAAGCTGAGTGACAGTTCACTGCTAATGTGTAAAGAAAGGCATTCATTCTCACTGAGGAATGACGCACAGCACTGATGCATAAGTTATTTTTAACCATTACTGTAAGAAAGAAAAATCAGGCTGTCTGTCACAGATGAATCATAAAGCTGATTATATTACCAGGCATTGCACATGGCATGTCGCTATTGTATCACGCTATCTCCTTAAAGGTGCAGAGGCATTGACTCATTCAGCTACAGTACTTAAAACATTTACAGATGTAGCCAAAGTTATTGCCCTCACTGGCACACTCCCTGGGGTAAAATATGGTGTTAGCCTTGACCCTCTCTCAAGAGCAGCTGATTAAAATCAATGCAAAATCAATCCTGCTGATGGAGTTGTGTTTGTCCCACTGCAACGAGCCAGTTGGAGTAATAATTTTGGCTATATTTACAGTAGCACCATTGACTTAAAATTATTAACACTGTTTACAATAATTTAAACAGCTAAATTAGGAATGCAAATGTCAGATGAAAGTAAACCTGTACTTACTAATCCATAACTGGATTTTACACCAGCACCTGAATTTACCTTAACCACCAATCTGAGAGATTTGCATAACAACGCTAAGGATTTACCTGAAAGGATCGGCAAACAACTCTTTAGTCATAACCTGTACACACAGAAGTCACCCACACCAGGATTAGGAGAAGCCAAATAAGGAGACCAGTAGAATGGGATAAAACTCTTCAGAGCAATGCTATTATCTGCCTGCAGTCCCTGCAGAGCTGTTAGCCTGGCAGACTGTCACTGACTTCGTTCAGTCAGCACTCAAGGCACTGTCTTCTACACCAGCTACGATATTCTGATGAGCATCAGAAAGCCATACAGTAGGTTGGAGTTATTGCGTTAATCCACTTTAAATAAACCAGTTTACATGCAGTATTGGAAAATACATTTCCAGGAGTCTTTCCTTTTGATTTTAAATGCCACTTTATTTCAAGTTCGTGTTTTATTCATTTATTATTTCTGTTTCTATTTCCTTTTCATACAGACTATAATGAGACGTCTCATTATTACAATGACACTGATTAATTACACTTTGGCATACAGTATAAGGATTCTATGTTTCACGTGTTTGTTTGTAAATATGTAAATATTTTATATACAGCTCAACCCCGTTATAGCGCGATCCGTTACAACGCGGGTCCACTTATAGCGCGATGCAAGCGTGGCTCCCAATTTTCGTATTTATGAATACTTTACAACACGATTATTGGCATCTTAAATACTTTATTGTACAATGCATACAATTGTACATTATTTCTAACGCGATCCGCTTATAACGTGACGTAATTCTTTGGACCCCAACCACAGCATTATAAGGGGGGTGAGCTGTATATATATATATATTTTATATATATATATATTTTATATATATACAGGTAAACCCCGTTATAACGCGACCCGTTATAACGCGATTCGGTTATTACACGGTTTTCCCGTGGCTCCCGTTTAAAAAAAAAAATTATGAATTTTTTTTTGCACACTGCACACACTGCACACACTGCACACACACTGCTCACA
Organism: Ascaphus truei; assembly: GCF_040206685.1. Classification (NCBI taxonomy): domain Eukaryota; kingdom Metazoa; phylum Chordata; class Amphibia; order Anura; family Ascaphidae; genus Ascaphus; species Ascaphus truei. The sequence continues at coordinate 186,537,715 of NC_134484.1, forward strand.
CTTCACACTGCTCACACTGCACACTACACACAGCACACACTCTCACTGCACACACTGCACACTGCACACACACTGCTCATTGCTCACACTGCACACTGCACACAGCACACACTCTCACTGCACACACACTGCTCATTGCTCACACTGCTCACACTGCACACAGCACACACTCTCACTGCACACACTGCACACTGCACACACACTGCTCATTGCTCACACTGCACACACTGCACACACTGCTCACTGCACACACTGCTCACTGCACACACTGCTCACTGCACACACTGTTCACTGCACACACTGTTCATTGCACACACTGCTCACTGCACACACTGCTCACTGCACACACTGTTCACTGCACACACTGCTCACTGCACACACTGCTCACTGCACACACTGTTCACTGCACACACTGTTCACTGCACACACTGCTCACTGCACACACTGCTCACTGCACACACTGTTCACTGCACACACTGCTCACTGCACACACTGCTCACTGCACACACTGTTCACTGCACACACTCTACACTGCACACTCTGCACACACTCCACACTGCACACACTGCACCTCAGATCACTCCCACCCCCCCCTGCACCTCACATCACTCCCACCCCCCTCACAAAGAAAACAGAGTCGGGCCCCACAGCCCATTTCAGCAGCCCCCCCAGCCCATTCCATTTCAGCAGTCCCCCCCATATGTCAGCAGCCCCCCACCCCTCCTCCCATGTCAGCAGCCCCCCACACCCCTCACATGTCAGCAGCCCCCCACACCCCTCACATGTCAGCAGCCCCCCACCCCCCTCACATGTCAGCAGCCCCCCACCCCCCCTCACATGTCAGCAGCCTACCCCCCCTCACATGTCAGCAGCCCACCTTAACCTCACATGTCAGCAGCCCACCCCCCCTCACATGTCAGCAGCCCACCCCCCCCTCACATGTCAGCAGCACACACACACACACACACACACACACACACACACACACACACACACACACACACACACACACACACACACACACACACACACACACACACACACACACACTTTAAATGTTGGTGTGCTGATGACATCACTCACTCCGTTTCCCGCTATCTCCGGAGCAGATCTTTTCAGCTGATGCCTCTCCTCGGGGTTCCCCTGAGCTGGTGTCAGCTCCGGAGGATCTGTCGGCAGGCAATGTAGGCGCCACCTCACCCTCCCTCACGGAGCAGGGTCGGCCATCTTGCTCCCGACTTGCCCCGGATTGAAGCCTCTTCCTGCGGCTGTTGGTCGCGTTCGTAGGGAGGGGGGAGGGGGAAGCTCCCTCCACATACACACACACAGTGGAGTAAGGGGGGAAGCGCCAAGACTCGGCTCTCCAGCCTCCCCGCCCGTTCGTGCCCATCAGCTTCCCCCTCGCAGTCCGCCCGCATCGAGCGGGCAAGCACGGGAACCACCACCACCCCACCCACGTGCACAGCCGCGCAACACAACCCTCCTTCCCCCCCCGCGCACGCCCATCTCCCACATCTCAGGTGGCGGACACCCCTTCAGAGGACACCCCGGGCATTGGACACTCCCGATCAGGCGCGCGGCGGCCATTTTTTAAAAAATTAGCACGCCCCCGTTACTAACGAGGTGGTCTCGGGGTGGACCCCGAGCACTGCGCTATAACGGGGTTTACCTGTATATATATATAATATATATATAGAAATATATATATTACAACAAGACAAACTGCCTGCAACAGACTAAGCAAATAATGAGTATTTAAATTAGTAATATAATAACCACTAACAGTGCTAGGTACTAAAAGTAATATAACAATGAAAAGAAAAAGAAAAGCGTCCCAACTCAGCACTCAAGTATACTCAGAACAAATATCAAAGAAAATTATGATTTATTTAACAGCACAAATAATCAAACATAAAATACAAAAAATATTAAAACAAACCCTGACATCCTCCTGTGATAGAATATGTATCAGACAGGGGAAATCCCCTATGAAGATACTGATGGACCCCTAATACCCAAGGCAAGGGGGAAAAGCCTATAAGCACAAAATATATGTAGAACAAGGGGTTAACAATAACCCCTTGAACCTACAAGACCGGCCTCACCCCTAGTAAATATAGAGCCACACTGTATACTAGAGGCATGGTCCCTTCTATGTCTTTATGAATCAAGATAGCAAAATAAACTCGCATTATTTGGATCCTTTTTTAGCAGAGATCAAAAGATCTCCATGTTAACTATTACCATCATGAATCTAGACATGTCTTCTAATAACTGTTTCTGTCCTGATGGACATATTCCATCAGGGTCTTTTAGTTGAAGTTCAAATTCATGTATAATATTGTTTGTTACATATATATATATTTATTATCATTTTATATATTTCATTTATTATGATAATCATGTCAAAAAGATTATTTGTGTATGTTTTTACTGTTTTTTCTTTTCTCATTTTTATTTAGTAATCAACTTTTGATTAATATACAATTGCTTTTCTAAGTAAATTTTATTAAGATACAAGTTATCTAACACAGTGTTTACATGGTTAATTTTATTATTTGACAACAATCATCTTATATCCCACTTATGTTTATTTCATTATATCTATACTATCCCCAAAAAAGCCTATATCATAATGATGCAATAATATTACTATATATGCATCTAAATTAAGAGTAAACATTTACTAACATTGTAATAATGATTTTCTATGTCTCTGTCATTTATTAATTCCAGATTATTAATTCAAAATTGTTGCTTCACAATCGTGTGACTGCAATTATCTATTATTCATTTACCAATCAATATAAGATAATTATCCGATATAAGCATAGCAACTTCTAAAAACCAGTTGATAATGTTGTTTTTAATATATGTTTGCAGTTTCATGCTTATAAATGTGAAATCTATGTATGTCTGTATTTTGATTATATTTCATCTCATTTACATCAATGTTTTATATAGTTATTAGTTAATATGTACAAAGTAGTTCAATTACAACTCAATATGGTTAGCACAGATGACCCAATGTAGGGCAATATTGGGCGTATTTTACTTGAATTTTGCAATTGGATGGGAACCCCTTTAAATAGAAGCCCAATTACAATGCACGTTATCCCCTGATGAAATCCGTCAATCGGAAGAAACGTGTAGGGCACGTGGTTTCAAGAAGTTACGTTTGGTGGAATAGCTCGTGCGTCTGCTGCCAGGAGAGGGAGGACGTTCCCTGAGCCACACACAGAATCTAATGCTGGAACAACAGACTGTATACCTGAATTTCTGGAGGGACATCTGACTGTGTTGCACCGGTAGCAGTGAGGTCTGATGTACTGAAGTAAACATTCGGCGAGCAGCTACTTGTTGGCGCATGGGTTTACCCATACAATGCTTATTTTGCATTGACAAATTGTGAGTGTGCATTTGTCTTGTGATTTTTAATTACAATTTTGTTACCAGATTTTACACATGGATCGGGCGCTTTTTCTCTTGTTTCTCCAATATATATATATATATATATATATATATATATATATATATATATATATATATATATATATATATATATATATATATATATATATATATATATATATATATATATATATATATATATATATATATACTTAGTTAAGTTATGGTGGGTAAGAAAGTGACAAAAACCCTCCACTGCAAAGCATATAGCAAATGGAAATATTACTTTATGCTCATTTGCATGTCTTAGACAGGTCTGCAACCCCGCCTTTCACCATTATCACCCAGCACACAGCACTTCCACTGCAGCAAGGGATTCTGGGAAATGACATGCAAATGAGCACACAGTGCCACCTTTTGCTTCAAAACCATTTTTAACATGGTTCCCTATAGGCTTAAGCTTGCTGCATGGTCACAGCTTTGAGCACAGCCAGGATTAAGATGCATAGCTAGTAAACCCACCCACAGTGGGCGCTTGATTAATCTTCCCCTAAGCATCCTATATTTAAAAAAAGCCACTAATATTGATATTATGAAGTGGATTTTCCCTTTCAGTATGCCCAAATTAAGCATACTGTAAACTAATTGTCTCTCAATTAGTTGGCTACTTTAGGAAAGTAATGTCTAAAATAATTTCTATTGAACAATGAAATAATCAATGCAAACCACATCTATAAACAAATCAGTATAGATCTGGTTATCTTGTGAAATTTAGAAAGAAAAAAATGGGGAGCGCAAATATAAAAAATGCAAAAGTGTATGGACTTAAAAGTGATATAAAAAGTGAAGAGTCAATCCACACACAATGTACGAGAATAGGCGCTCACATAACCACCATATATAATCATCCCATGGATTCTAGAGCATGTGGTGCCTTTAAATGTATGCAACGTATCTCTTGTATTTAGAGTACACATACAGAGAAAGGTAAGGAAGATATGGATCCTGGATAAAAGATATGGCAGATGATGGTGCAGATGGTTTTCAACAATTTTATATGTGAAATGAAAGCACATTAAAGTGCGCACACACAATGTGGCACTTTAAAAAATGAATTGGTATGAGATTTATACTCTATACCAGCGGTGCGCAAACTGGGGGGCGGGAGATTTGTCTGGGGAGGCGTGGGTGGTTGCAGAGGTCCCGCGCTCCTCCCCAAGGCATTTAAATTAAATGCCGGGGATCACGTGAGGCCTCTGCAACAGTAACACTTACCGGGATTCAGACGCGTCTCCATGACAACGCAGCGTTAAATGATGCCGCGGGGTAATGCGACGTGACGTCACCAGCGTCACATGATGCCGCGGGTCACGATCCCGGAGCGTCATTTGATCCAGCTGGCAGGTAGTAGAGGGGGCGCGTGACCGGGGTAGGCCAGGCAGGGGGGCGCAGCTTCAAAAGTTTGCGCTCCCCTGCTCTATACAGAGTGTTGATGGTCTCACTTACGCTTGACTGTCCCACTATTGTGTCCCCCGTGACTGGTGTCGATCTGTTTAGCCACTTCCGGTCTCTAAGGCTCCGGAGTCAGGGAAATTGCGTAGCAGCGTCTGTGCATAGCAGCAGTGGACGTCGTTTAAACTACGTGTTTCGGTTGTGGGCTTCGTCAGGAGTCGCCACATTTCCTATGCATTTCCCTGCCTCCGGAGTCTCTTAGCCAAAATGGTATGCGAGACTAGATGTGCATTCACAGTATTAAAGGTGGAATTCTTAATGTTTCCACATGTTTAGGTTCAGACAGAACCATCCCTTATTATATTGTTTGACTGGTGATCATTCCCAAAAATGTAACTCTGACACTCATTAATAATGCCAGAGTGATATAGCTCAGGTTCAGTAGTGATAGGAAAAGACTTGCAATATTGACACATCAGAGACTGTCAGTCGACTGAATTCACCCTCACAAAATGAATCTTTATAGCCTTGAGCATATTTACAGAATGGGGAATCATCATAAAAATGAGCATTAGAAATTATGAAGAATTAGAGAAGAGTGAGGTTGAATGCACCCCAACTCTTATTATATTAGAACCAAAACTTTTATCTTAATCCTGCTTTGGCTCAAAGAGCAGCAGCTGGACATTACCACCAATTATATGCAAGATGGGTGAAACCTTTTTGTAAGCTCATAAATCGGGCAAAGTTTGGACTTTTGGTGAAGACGGAGCGAAGATATGAAAGTTCGTTGAAAACTGCCAACTGCAAATATCTCGCCTAAAGATTACTTTTTCTGCAAAAGTGGATCTCGGCAAAATTGGAGAGTTTTGCCAATATTTGCATAAGCAATCCTTTTTTTTGAGTAAGCAAGTTGATAAATACAGTAGCATTTGTATTCAAAATAATAGTGTTACAGTTACGGGCTAATTCAGGATGATCCAAAGCAGCTGATCGGACCGCGATTAGCCAAAACCCCATATTTATAGTAATAGGGGTTTTAGTCAATCGTAGAGTAAGAAGCCAGATTAGTTTGAATTACCCCTAAATCTAAAATTAAGGTATGTTAAAAACCTGTCGTGGTTGTTTTCCTTTAAGATTTTGAACACTATCACATTGATAAGAAACAGTGTACACTAAACTCTTGTGTGGCACCGTATCAAAAGCCTTTGCAAAATCTAAGTAGACCACATCAACTGCATTAACCTGGTCTAAATTCCTATTTACCTCCTCAAAGAAACTAATAAGGTTAGTTTGGTATGATCTATCCTTCATAAATCCATGCTGACTATTACTAATAATTTTGCTATCCAAAAGGTATATTATCCCGTAATAAAACTTCAAGTAGCTTCCCCACTATTCATGTCAGGCTTAACTGGTCTGTAATTGTCTAGCTCTCTTTTTATGCTGCAGGTACCATGTCTGCTTTTTGCTAATTTTGTGGTACTGAGCCTGGGGAAGCACTGCAGAGCCCTTCCTACCATAACCCAAGGGAAAACCCTCTGTCATTTGTACAGTCTTTGGGTTAAAAAGTTCCCTGAAAGTTGATCTTGAATCAAGATTCTCCAAATGGCAAACCATTTTGTCTTTATTTAGCATTTATAACCATTTTATAAACAGGTATAAACCTATTTATAAACAGGTCATTCATATTATTATGGATACATTGACGCAGGCTTGCTTATAGCAATGATTATCAAACCTCTCACGGACCACAGGCCACACCAGTGCCTTGGTAGGAATAATGCATTTGCACACAGGTATACAGTATGTGACTAATATGAACAGGCTATTGTTTAGTTTTCCCAAAAACCTGGTTCTATTCGGTCCTAAGCAGAGTTCTGTGAACCACTGGTCTTCAGGATAAATACTTTCCATATAATAAAATAATATATATTGATACATATAGTACAGTGGATGACTAGATGCAGGACTATTACTGTATTAAAGTGTTGCATTACTTTAATAAAGTTGGTGCAGTGTTTTGCACCAGGTTTGCACCACTTCTGCAGCTGGTCTGCACGCAGTATTAAATTGAACAAAAATGTGACTTGTGTAGGTAGAGACCAGATAATTGGGTCATGGGCTAAGTTATTTATGGACCTTTTAAATGAAGAATGACACCGTTAAAATCTCCCTTTGTCTGCTAAAAATGTTGCTGTACCTCTGATCTGCTGCTGATAAACGGGTTATCTATCTTCCATGGGCTTTGAAAGATGATTAAAAACGAGGAAGGTAACAGTATACCATTTTCAGACTTGCGGGTGGGAATGTTAACATTTTATTTATTGAGAACCTGTGGCTATAAGAGACTGATTACGTCACTCCTCCTTTCTATTAACTATAAAAGATTTGACACTTTGGATATCATATATCTAAAATGATACAGCGCTAGCTGTAACACGTGTTTATTCACTTGTTTCTTCAGACAAAAAATATGTGAGCCTGCACTTGATTCAAATAATTTGACGCGTCGCCTGGAATCCTAAAGTTACAAAGAAACCTGATTTTTGAGCCTTGGAGTTTTCCATAAATTTCTAAAAAAAAAAAAAAGAATGAGTAATTAAGACAAGACTGAACCTCTGTCATATACCTTTTAGTTTTTCATGTAATACCAGTGCAAACTTATTTTTTAGAAGAAACAATTGGGATCAGCTTAGTGGGCAGATGTTTTGTGCTATTCAATCGCCTGCAAAATACAACAGCCTGACAAATAATGTGAGAATGTTTAGAGAGTTGATGAGGCTCCTGATTTATCGTTTCTAAACAAAACACTGTGCCAGTGTTCTGTATGATTATAATGGTACTGCTAATGTGGGCACAACCATCTCACAGAGACTGGAGCCCACCATACAGTATTTGTACTAGTCAGCATGTAAAAAGTGCAAAAAGTATTTGAACCCTAGTCGAGCCTTTGTTGGCATATTTTAACTATCGCTGTAATGTTGATAAAGTAAACAAATATGCGAACAGTTATAATAATAAACATGTCCCTAATGAGTTCATAAAAATGTACAATTCTTATTCTTATGTCTTACGTTCCCAAAGACATTACAATTACAAGCACTGCATTGTTTGGCAATATAACTCTTTTTTAATAAAGCACAACAATACACCATGTACAATTATAACATGTTGCCTGGAATTTTAGCTGGGTTCTCAAAGTATCCTGTAACCCATACCAGAAAAGTAGAGTCAGCAACACAATATTCGCCAAAGGCTTTGAAGTAGATATTATAGGGAAAGTAGGATTCATAGAACAGATCAAACTCTCACCTGTCAATGAAAATAAATCCATCACAACTACACCCACATTACAGTATGTTCTTCATTCAATGTCTGTTTACCATCATCGTAATCATAATCTTAATCAATAATGTATTGTAGGTCATCCTTACATTTTTGTGACCTGCTACTAGGAGATAAGATACAGAAATGTGGAATGTTTGAAGAGTTATATCATCCGTTGAATGTTTTATATTCCTAGTGAGGTATTTGTTTTTAGCAATTATTATTGCCTATAAAAGCTTGTAGAAAGAAAAGTTGGCGCAAACTTTAAATTCCAGTAAAAGCTTGAACATTTTCAGAAAACCTTTGGCCATTTTTCACATATTTTATCGTTAGAAAAAGAAACATGGTGCATACTTAATACCCAGCCTAATTACTTTTAAATAAAGTATAATGCCAGCAACGAAAGTAAAAATAACAATTATTAAAGACAGTGTATCAAAGCTTACTAGTAAAGATAAGGAAGGCTGAACATAGCAGATGTTTCGCCACATACATTAGGAAAGGAATATAGTTAAATGGATCCAAACCAACAAAAATCCCTGGGTTAGTAATAATCAATAAAGGTATAGTGAGGTATCGTGGGAAAGTGATGGTGCTAGCAGGGGTTTATATTCAGGAGAAGACACACCAAAGAAAGTGGAAAGACCCTGTCATTAGCACTCAAAGGTCCTGGCAATGGGTTAGCTGGGGGAAGATGCAGCTCGTAGGGGCATTTCCATTGGCTAATTCATATTTCCTGCTCACCTGGCTTTTTCGAGCCGGCTTGGCACGCCTCCTCCTCTGATGTCAGAGACAAGCCCCTATTTCCATTGGCTAGTGGGAGGGAATTCTAGCCAATGGAATTCTAGCCAATGGTCACTCCTCCTACTTCCATGCTGAAGATAGAACAGCGGAGGGTATGCAAGGAGATGGCTGAGGCAGAGAACCAGACTATTTTGTGGCTTCAGTCGGTAAAGTGCGGGTGGGCTTTTCAAAGTTTCTCTGTTATGAATAGCAGAGCAACCGGCTTCATATTTGAAGATAGGAAAGCCTGCCCAGCAGAGACTTAGTCAGGCGCTAAGTCCAAGTTCTCAGAAAAGAACATAACGGTCACAGCTAAGGGTTTTAGCCAAAAAGAGGACCAGGAAGCCCGGGTGGATTTCCCGGTCAGGGTAAGCCTTTCGAAGCAGACGCCCTCCACCTATTTGAGGCTAGTTTTCACCCCCATAAAGTGTGTATTTTAACTGCATTTTGTATTTGTGTGTGTGTGCGGGTTTACCCGAATAAACCTCATTTTATTCCACTATCTTGTTTTGCCTTCTGAATGATCCCGGTTAAAAGGTATTAAGAGTCCTGTTCTCCTGTAACAATTAGCACTCACAGGTCCTGTATAATTTAGTTACCACACGTGGGAATCCCCTCTTGCCCAGGTGAAATTAAAAACATAACTTTTTTTACTAAAATAATATTGATATGTTCCCCATATAAAAAGTTAAAATAAAAGTAAAGAAAATCAAATTAGCGACTCCTTAATGGTGAGGATCAAAACTCAAAAAGATGTTTTCCCCTGTAACCACTATCCACATATCTCATAAAACTTTCTCAGAGGATAACGGGAGGGTCGCCGGAGAACAATGGGGAGCTAATAATAATCCCATAGTCCCATCTCTACCCAACCCCATCTGAACCTCAGCAGGATAAATCACAGAGGAGTTGGAGAGGGACACAAAGAAGTTAATTTCCTAATCTCATGCCATACCACACCACAGTGGTTGTTTCCCCTGTGTATTCTGTCAAATCAGAAAAAAAGAATAGAGTGATAGTGAGCAGAAACCCTAATCCCTGTCCTGTATGTATATCTTTATTTATATAGCGCTATCTATGTTCATAGCGCTTCACAGCAGTAATACATGGGACATAGTAATATAACACATACTGGGAATAAGCGCTTCATATAATCAGGGTAGAGGAGAGGGAAAGGGGGGAATGAACTCTGGCAACTGTCAAATAAAGAACTGGGTGCTGGGGCAAATGGTGAATGTAAACAGAACCCTATTCATGTGACCCTGAAGGTAACATAGAACTGAGTAGCCGGTTCTACAGGATTTAGTAGCATGCATGCTTACCCTGAGCATTGCAAGGGAGTTACATCTTTAACAGGGAATTTAGCTGCTAGCTATTAGTCCTATGTACGGAGCGGTTTATCTTTAGAAATCCGGTACTCGTCTCAACATCAATACAAGAAGGTGCACATCATCCTCACTTACCGGTTGGTTAGTTCATCTGTATGTATATATGGCGGGCTGGAGGTAGGTCTCTGTGGAGGCTTAATTATAATCCGCTCAGTATATAAACTGGTAACTATAACGACTGACTCTAAGCACCATAACTTAATTGTTTACTATCTCGGTGCATACATTTGAGTTTTCCTCTGTACTGTTAAACTTCCACAGCCTAATAACCTTCCTGTTAATAAGGTTCTATTTACCACGTATATTCCTCCGACTTAGGACAGCTAAGATGTATGGTCCGCTATTAGGATCAGATTGAATCAGCAGACTATCGCTTCATTAATGCAGCGCTAATCAGTATACATTATTTGACATTGGTCAAAGGTCCGTGCTGTTTCCCTATGCCACTAACCCCATATACTTCCAGGAGTAGCTTTTTAATGAGCAACATGATTGCCACAAAGAATATATTGATAGCAATGTGTTTCATACACTGTTGGTAGTGTTCATACAACGCAGCAACAAGTACTAATTAGGTACATAGTGTATCAATAGCACTGTGGGAAGCGTGCAACAAGCAACAATAGCATCAAGTGTTGCTACTGATTATTGTTCATTTATTATAATGCACAGTGTGCATCAGCTTATACCACAGTGCCTCAGAGGAACTCAAAATTGTTTGTGCTAAACTAAGGCTCTACATATGGACATGGTAGACTCCGGAATTATTTCCATTAATACAATAGGATAGTTTGAATATTTTACTCCTGCTACACTAGGAGTTTTTATATATACAGTACCTCCACTCAGTTGACACTCCTTGAGTAGCTAAGAGTGTTATCTCTCCAGTTGATATATATTACTAACTGTTGAGTTCTATATCCCTAAACACACTAACTACTGAGGAAGCTATTATCTTCTTATTATTAGAGGCTATTAAGCTATAGACTATATTATTGTATTTTGTCCATTTCTACATTTTGGACACAGATGGTGATCACACTTCATCGCCTATTAATACCTAGCAGCTAGTGTGCATATCAGCACATATCAGGCCAACCAACACGGGGGGTCTGCCGGGGTTGGTGTCCCAGGCCCTTTGAGTCAGGGGACCCGGCCGCCCGGGCCCCTCGACAAATCCGGTCACCAGGATTTTGCGCGCTGGCGATCCGCCAAGCAGCGCATGCTTTTCTCTCACAATAAAAAAATAATCACCCCCTACCTGATTGGTTTGGCACGCTGCCAGGATTTTTTTGGGGGCGCTCTCCCAAGCTCTATACGAGCTTGCAAAGTGAGGCCCGCCTTTTCTTTTGGATCCTGCATGGAGCAAGTAAGGTAATTATTGTCCCATGCCTCTCTTGCATCCCTTGCCTCCCCCTTTCCTCCCATGCCCCCCTTAGCTGCGATTTCCCCCCCCCTTGCTCCATTTGCCCCCCCCCCTGCTCCATTTGCTCTGCCTTTTCTCCGATTGCCCCCTTTGCTCCGATGGCCCACCGTGTGCCTGTGTGTGTGTGTGAGTGTCCTTGTGTGTCTGTGTGTGAGAGTGTCTGTGTGAGAGTGTCTGAGAGTGTGTGTGTGAATGAATACAGACACCAACCCACAGTCAGTCATAGTCAGTGTGTCACCCACCCACTCAAGTTTCAGTCACCCACCCAAGTGTCAGTCACTCACCCACCCAGGTGTCACTCACCCACCCACCCAAGTGTCAGTCAGTCAGTCACCCACCCACCCAAGTGTCAGTCATCCACCCGTCAGTCAGTCACCCACCCAAGTGTCAGTCACTCACTCACCCAAGTGTCAGTCACTCACCCAAATGTCACTCACCCTCCCACCCAAGTGTCAGTCATCCACCCACCCAAGTGTCAGTCATCCACCCACCCAAGTGTCAGTCAGTCAGTCACCCAAGAGTCAGTCAGTCACCCAAGAGTCAGTCACCCACCCAAGAGGTTGGGCGAATGCTACTTTCATTTGTCCTGGGCCCCATGATTTCTGTTGGTGGCCCTGGCACTTATATAGGAGTATCAACGTTGTTTGGTTATTTTCGTAAGTTTGTCCAACTTCATTTTATATTATTGAAACTATTAAAGTCTGATTTTGATTATCACATCATCACATTGGAATTCGGAGTGCTTCCATAGGGGCCTTCTTTTCTATCCTTATCCGAATAAGCGCTCCATGCATAAAAGTAACCTTAGGAAAAAGGAGTCCCTGCCCCGAAGAGCTTACAATCTAAGTGCTGCTCATGCTCATGTGTCGCTGTTAAACCTGTCAAAGCAGAGACATATAGACAGGGAAAATGAAGGCAGCGAGGAGAGTCTCAAACTACACAGGTGCATATTTTAGTAGCTTTGATAAGTGAGTTATCGACAGTTTTGGGCATCTCGAGTGAGTTTGCATGTGTAGCAATTCAGAAAGATTCGATAACATGCCAAACTCACCCAAGACCTGCTTCTCCGCGATCGCTAGCACTCCCACTCAGACAAACCGAGCGGAAGCTTCAGAAATGTTCAAACTTGCATATTTGAGAAATTGAGTTATTCAGGTAGCTCCGAGATTGCGCATTGACTGGCAATGTGTTTATCTATGCCCTTTGCAGGATAAGATAAACACATTGAGAATCAATGCAGTTTTTGGCAAATGTTTGTTTTTATTGAATTGTGATGTCTTTTATTTGGTGGTGGTTTTTTCTGGGGGGGGGGTTGCCCATTTATTGCCATTATGGCAATCCATGCCCATATTGTTGGCATGGTTTACCACAGTGACAATCAATGGATTTATTGGCAAGTGTAATGTATTGTACTGTTATGTCAATGTTATTTTATTGTGTATTTCTTTTGTTTTGCAAACAATGGGCAAACGTGCTATTAGCCATTTTTTTTTGCTAATACTGCTTTTGCCCATTTGTATGTGTGGTGATGGGGGTAGATGGGGTTAGATGGGTGGGGGATGGCGGTAGTTGCACTGGGGACGGTGGTTTGGCCTCCCGGGTGGGTAGTTCGTTTTTTAACGTTAATGTTGTTGCCCACGGATGACACGGAGGCTGGAGATGAGGACGAGGATGGGTTTCATCCTGGCAGGCATAAGTACATCTTTAATTTACTATATGCTGGCTGGGTAATGTTTTATTTTTAATGGCCATATACGCTGTTATCAAGATTTGGATAATAGGGATTTTGCCCATTACTGTACTGTATGTGCTGGGGGTGGGAAGGAGAGAATTGTTGGGGGTAGAGGGTTTGTGTAGTAGGGTGCCCATTCATTGCCATTGGGGTTATCTTTGCTCCCATTGAGGGCATAGGTAACCACACAGGCAATCAATGGGTGTATTGGATAGCATTGGTTGTTATATTGTATTTAAGGTTTATTCAAGGTAGAGGGGGTGGGGGAAGGGGGCAGTTGTCCCAGGGTGGGTGGTTAGGCCTCTAGGGTGGGTAGCAGGAGGGGTTAACCCCTTCATTACCTTAGCAGTAGTAACCGCTAAGGTAATGAAGGGGCTTACCCCTCCACAACCTACCCAGGAGGCCTAACTACCCACCCTAAGGCAACTACCCCCTTCACCCACCCCCTCTAGCCCAAACATACCAGGTACTCTTGTTTAACCCCTTCATTACCTTAGCGGCTAGCCACTAAGGTAATGAAGTTGTTTTTATTTGATTTGAATAACACAGTATTGAAGCCGGGGGTCCTCGGAGTTGAACCAAATTAATTTCTGCCTTGCTTCCCGAGTTAAAGGCCACTCTCCCTGCATTGTTTAAATCTCCGGCGTTACGTGACTGGGACATTTAAAATTTTACGGCGATACTGTAACTTTGGAAGAAGGGGTCCCCAAGGCTGAAATTAATGCGGTTTAGCTCCAGAGACCCCCTTCTTCAATACTGTGTTATTAAAATCAAACAAAAACAGTGTGATCACCTAAAAGAGCTGTGCAGGGAGATTCAGCTCTCTCTATGCAGCTCTCTCTGAGCAGCTCTTACAGACCGCAGACAGATCGCAGGGGCAGAACTTAGAAAAAGACACAGCTACAGACACTGCTATCCCGAGCGGAATGACATTTTCCTATCTCACGGTTTCTCACTTTCGATAACTATTTCTGAATTCCGTGCCAACACAAAGCTTTAGGGCTTTTCATAGCACCCGAAACACACATTTATGAGCACACTTGAGATACCTGGGAAATATGCTAATTTATATCATTTGCATAGATTTTGCTTACCTCTCTCTCTTTCACTCTCTCATTCCAGGTTCTGGATGAGCTTTATAAAGTTTGTCAAAGTGAACTCAAGTGGTGAAATTGTATACTCAGACATGGTTTTTTAAAGCTTCAGTTCAAGCAATATCCTACATGTGGTTTTTTAATAAATCAGTTCTGTACTATGAGAAAAGACTTGTAGCATTAAAAAAAATAAACAATTTTAAAGACATTTTAATGTATTCTAATGTAACAGGCATTTTTATTCCTATAGCAACCATTTACAAAGTCACATCCCCTTTCCCTCCCCCTTCTGAAACAGCATCACCTTTTTGAGCCCTGCCCTCTCTAGCATTGAACCAATTGAATCTAGTGCCTGCCTGGTCACATGATCTTCCTCACAGAACATTGGCTGTCAGTGCAGCAGAAGATTACCCAAGATCCATTTAGTGAACCCTGACACGAATCTTCAGCGGTCGATTACAGGAAAACAGATCGATCAGCAATTTAGCTAATCACTTGTCAGTGTGCAGATTATATTGATGCACATATTGAATGAACATTTTTTTTTATTTTAAAACGACAGCTTGAACTGCAGCTTTAAAGTTAAGCAAAGCAAACTTTTTTGGACGAATTTGCAAAAAAAATTCAATTTTCACAGTGGATTTAAACTTTGCCAAAAGGTTCGCGCATATCTAAATTCTGCACCTATTTTGGGGGGGCTTCTAGTCAGTTTATCTCTCAAGTTGGGGGCTTCTTTTATTAACGCACCAATACCTTATTTGCCAGAATGGGTTACAAATCATAATCCGTCAATAGGACATGCCGATGTTTCTGTAGTTTGACCCTCGCAGAACGCCACTGTGTGTTGTACCTCCCCACAAATCTCACCTGTGTGCCTCTCTTAGACGTACACCTCTGTTTGGAGAAAAGTACGGTCTCCCTATCTGTCCTTAAAGCCTGTCTAGAAATGGATCTCACGTTACTCTTGCTGTAGCCTCTTTAAAAAAAATTCAGTGGTTAGTTCATCCACTCGTGTTTTTGTAAAAGTTTTTAAAATATTATGTTCCTTTCTTTTTATTAATATACACTATTTGTATTCTGAATTTTTAAAATCATTGGGTAGTTCAGAGTTCTACTAGCTGTAGTGGAAAAGTACTGTACTGTAGGTGAAGCTCCTTTATCACAACCTGCGGCAGACGTTCCAGAACTGGGGTCAAACAGGAATTTCTAGAAATGCCCCTCAATAAATACTAAAGGGTAGATCCACAGAAGTGCGTTACATTTTGAGCGCTACGTTATTGCCGTTTTAGGTATAGATATCCAAAACGCGTATCCCCAAAGGTGCTTAGCGTTACGATGTCCTCGCATTCACCTGAAAAATAGTGGATGGATACATTTTAACGGACGTCTTGCTTACTTTTGCACATCATATGGTAATGAGCAGTTCACCTAACAACGAAAATCCCCAGACCTCCGTTAATGGTAGCACAAGGTAATAAGACTACGATAGTGAGCACCTTTCAAAAGCTGGCGTTGCCAACATCCAGACCTTGATTATCATTGTGTTTGTCCTGGAAATAACCTAAAAGCAATGTAATGAATATAGGACTTAACCCTTTAATTACAAAAAGTTACATGTGTCCGACAAAGGGATCATATAAATGTCTGAAACACATCATAAACTATAGTAATTTTGAGTGATGAAAGTGATATGTTGATGCAAACCAATATGGTATATAATATAATAATGACTGCATTAAGTATGGGTGTACAATAATGTATACCCAGACATACCTCAACAACATTAGTTCATATTTCATTTTTATTTTAATGTACAAGTAAAATAAATGAAGGAACGGCACTATAAATAATGGAAAAGTTAATACTTGTTAAAATAAAAAAATTCTCAATATTATAACAAGATTTGCATTAGCTTTTGGTAACGCACGAGTAATGTGTCTTAATCCCATGCGTTAATAACGCGCATTGGAATTTGAGCGATATGTATGCGCACTGAATTGGAAAACGTGCCCGTGAGCCATAAAAATCCTTGTTAATAGAGCTGCTACTTTGACGAACGGACATTATTTTTGCATCTCAGTAGCTTTGAGGATACCTGTTAAAATGAAGAAAAATAATGTCCGTTCCCAATTTCTCTAATGCGCGTTATTAGTGCAATAATGATGGACTTCTGTGTATCTACCCCCTAAGTATTATAACGTGCAATGGAACAGGTCTAATAAACATCATTTTTGCCTATATATCATTCACATAACAGAACTTAAAAAGCAACATTATACATTTAGAGGGGAAAAGTATAATGTTGAAGATGAAGACTTTATGCGATACTGTAATTAGATGGAGGAGCACTTTCATTTTAAACACATCATTACTACATGTTTTTTGAGACCAATTAGACAGTTATGCCATGAAAAGGCAGCAATGTTGAAATAATATGCAATAGGCTCCAAACAGTTAGTAATCTTGACATAATGAAGCAATTTGAAGAATCCCAGATGAGTACAACATGGAACATATCCACTTAACGCGCTATCATAAAATGAACATCTTTATTAGGAATTAGAGGAGCATCTGCCAATTACAACAGACTAATCAAAATAATGCAGTGAGCTACTAAATCAAAGAAGACGTCTCTGCTATTTAGTGAGACTGTAGTTCCAGAAATGTCATTTGGTGAAGTGCTCACCACAGCACAAACATCTCCTTTATTATTAAGGACTGGGCAGGAGTGCCGGCTCTCAATCCGTTATTTGCAAACCTTGAAGTCCGTTCGCAAGTTTGAGTCAAACCACGGAAACGTTTTGCAAATTACAGGCAAAATCTGAGGAAAACCCGGACAAAGGTGGGTTTTACCGTTTCGTCTCTCTTTTTTTAACTGGGCAAACTTCTCAGTTAACTAATGAAAAAACTTGCATACTTTTGTGAATAAACTTTTTACTCAAACTGTACATTATTTCCCCCGCTTACTTTAATTTTTTTTAAAATAAAGTACCAGTGTGGTCACCGGTAAACTTTAGTACATCTGTATCTCGAGATGTTCACAACCATCACTTTCCAGTACTGAGCAAACTGCAATGTGATGTTTCCCATTTTTAAAGTTATAGATTATTTGTTTATGAGTTCTGAAAATGTAGAGGGTTGTGTGCTAAGATGAAAGTAATCCTAAACAGGAGAATGGTTCTCCAGAGAGTTTAAGGCACTGTATGAACTGTTCATATATTTTGATGCAATAACTAGATATCCCATAAGAATTTACTTTTAGTCATTAGCAGTGGCCAAACCTGTGTGAATATATGAAGATAGCACCTACCTGGACTTTTCATGATAAGAAAAATGCACAGCAACCAGGAAAAAATGGCATCACAGATTTCCTCTTAAAGAACTCAATCACAGTCTTTAGATAAACACAGCTAGCTCAAACTCCTACACCCACCACTAGCTGGGAATGTGTGTGTGTTAATCAATTTCTGACTGGTAACAGTTAAATGGAGGTTGGTGGCACCTCCCCCCAGAGCTCACCCCTCCCCACCTTTTTAACTTGGGAGGTTCTGGCATTTTGCTGAATGGACAAGACTCACTGCAGTTGCTTCCCCTCATACAGAGGTAAAAGGAAGGGTTCACAGTGTAGTGTAGGACCTGCATTAATTTGGTTTACCTTGACGTTGGTATGCAGGCTTACAACGCTTTGGCCAAAGGGTTTAACTAAATAACCAAGTAATTACTATTATTATTGAAGTATTTAAACTTTATACTTATTACCATATATGTTTTGTCAATTTGATGTAGCATTGGGCACCCCTGTCTTTTGTTGTATACAGTCTTTAGATGGCAAGAGGTCAAATCAGAATAAATGGCAAAACACTCACAGGTTATTGAGAAGGACACGTCCTGGTAGTGATGAAGGTCAGAATAGGGAACCTCAGTGTGCAAGTTTGCTGGATACGGGAACAATGAAGAACAACAAAGATGCGCTGCACCACCACGTGAATAAGTGCGTAGAGAGGGAGAACTCCAATAAAAGGAAATGTATTAGGTCAAGTACATAGAGGTACAAAAAAGACTACTCTTGATGAAGCGCCCATAGGCGCGAAACGCATAGGTTGTTTCTATTTTTGTACCTTCTTGTACTTGACCTAATAAATCTACTTTTATTGAAGTTGACCCTCTCTACGCTCTTATTGAAGTGGTGGTGCCTCGCATCTTCGTTCTTCGTTTTTCTTGGTTGTGTACTAAGGAATTTTGGAGTAAAATTGGACTAAGTAGCATAGTTTTCATCTTGTACCTCTATGCGTCAATGTATCAGGCTCTTTGTTCCAATTTTTGCCTGATATATATCAGCTTGCAATTTGGGGAGTGTCAATAGGAGGAGTTAGGGAGGCGTTACATGATGCACAGATTCTTTCTTCAATCTGCATAAAAATATCCGCCAAGTATAAATTGGTGTAAGTTTCTGGCTTCTCACAATCTGCACCAGATGTAAGGCCTTATTTTGTACATTTGATGTAACTGTGCTACCACAATTGGTACAATACCCACACAGTCCTCATACTGTTTGTAAAGTTATCAGATTCGTGAAAGGTTCAATGGGAGCTGTTTTATGTAATCCTGCAATGTATCAGACATACAGTAGGGAGCTGATCAAAGAATATAATCAGTGATACTTATTTAGAACAAAGCATGCTTTTTTGTGACTAAATAAAGGATGTTATTGTAGTTAGGTTATTCCTGAATTATTCATGAAGTTTTACAGATCTGCACAAACTAGGACTTTTGGAAGCTTTAACAGTGGATCTTAGGAGCAGATCCACAATGTTCCGTTAAATCAGGGCAAATAATGTGACGTCACCTAACTAGGTAAAGGACATCATTTTTCTGAGTTTAACGGGTATCCACAAATCTAATTATATGAAAAAGCAACGTCCATTAGCAAAAGTAGCATCGTTACGATATCTGTAGCGCAGAGACCCCAAAAACCAATACACTGCACATGCGCATGTTCAAATTCAAATAAATACACAATACATAAGGAAGTTGTTCAACCATATTAGTCAGACCCTCAGATGTGAACATGGATTCCACCTCTGCTGCTGCTGCTGCTGACCTTGCTGTTTACGGCTCAGGAGCCTCACATTTACAGAGGAATTTGTGCTCCTCATTAACCGGGTGGTGGATAACCACTCCAAGTTGTTAGGGGCATTGCGCTCCAAAATGATCACAGCTGAGAAAAACAGAATCTGGGGGCATATCTTGACCCACATTAATGCCCTTGGAAATTCAGTCTGAATGGTGGACATGCTTAAAAAGAGGTGGGCCGACAGTAAGCGCAAAGTAAAAAATGGCTGACCATGCTGCTCAGAAATGAGGCCACAATCAGAGCTGCACTTCTCAACCTCAGAGCGCCGACTGATAGAGGTTATAGAACCTTCACAGGTTATCGGACTTACAGGCCTGGTGGACACTGAGGATCTTGTCCAGGATCCAATTAGTCAAAACAGACTACATATGTTATAAAGTATATATAAAGCTCATGTATACATGTAACATTATACACAACCTTGGAGATCAGACCTAAAATGACTGTATTGTTTGTACTGTAGTTACACATACATGTGGCGAGTAGTTCTCACAATAACCTATACTGTATGTGACATGCTTAGATGTGTGACTTCATCATTTTCAAGTATACTATAGGCCATGCATTGCCCATTACAGCATGTTCCAATATTTATAAAGTCATTATTTTGCTATTTTGTCTCCTTATTACTCTTATCAAATCATGACACCACATTAATAAACTGTGTAAAATAGACTTCCAATTAATAGAACAGCATATTCTTTCTTTTATTAAAGTTATCTTGACATGTCAATCGCCAGTTGAACCATTATTTGTCAAACTTGTCCCACAATTCAAGCCGTCAATTCATAGTGGTAACCCACCTCTTGCTGCAACACAGTACAAACGTTATCAATAGTTTGGCCCAGCTAAATGGTGCGGTTAGTGGGTTCACTTGGCAGTGCGCAAGCTATGGAGAGCTTGCGTAAAGCCAGAGTCGGTGAAGCCACTATGTGATTTATGCAGTCGTCTAGGGCGGCACATTTTGGGGGGCAGCGGGAGTGGAGGAGGACGACAATGGATGGTGGGAGTGGAGCAGGGTGACGGCAGAGGAGGACGGCAGATCGTGGCAGGAGAGGAGGACGGATGACTGAGGGAGTGGAGCAGGGCAGTAAGGAAGGACAGTAGGAGCAGGGCAGATGGAGAGGAAGAGGAGAAGGACCGTGGAGAAGTGCGCCCCAGGGGTCCGACCTGGAAGTCTTTACTGACTTACGATGTCTGCCACTGCAGGTTCTCTACTACTCCACCTCAGACCACTGGAAGCCAGGTAGGCAATGTTAATTGTGTGCGAGGGTGTGGGGTATGAAGAGGGGGTTAGAGGTTGAGGAGGGGGTTAGAGGTTGAGGAGGGGGTTAGAGGATGAGGAGGGGGCTAGAGGATGAGGAGGGGGTTAGAGGATGAGGAGGGGGTTAGAGGATGAGGAGGGGGTTAGAGGATGAGGAGGGGGTGAGAGGATGAGGAGGGGTGAGGGGATGAGGAGGGGTGAGTGGATGAGGAAGGGGTTAGGGGGATGAGGAGTGGGTGGATAAGGAGGGGGTGATCGGAATAAGGAGGGGTGAGAGAGGAGGAGGGATGGGGGTGACGGTCAGTAAACATTATGTGCCATATCATGGTAAGTCTCCTAAACATTTCCTACATTCACTTTAATCAGGCAAAAACATTCTACGGTTTAGAACATGAACTTAATGACACTTTATTCAATGCATCTCTTTATGTGTTTCTGACTTTTATATTATACATAATATATATATATATATCTTTCTATGACACTTCTATTTCATTGCAAAGGGTAAAGTGCCCAAATTATTAGGGTACCGCTTCATACCTGCCTTTATCATTATAGGTAATTCCCAGAAATAACGTTGATAATCATGGTCTGGCTGTGATTAACGGCTACATTTGGTGTGCCCTATTTATCATAATGTTAATTCCCTGCGCTAACATTAACGGAGGTTCGTGGATCTGCGATGTTAGGCTAACGGCGCATTAGTGTCTCATTTGCATATGAGTAAGCCTGACATCTGTCAAAACCTTTCACTACAACATTTTACTGGTCAACTCGAGGTCATCGTAACGTTAATCTCTTTAGGTGTTAGGAGTATCGTTGCGATAACTGTGGGTAACGTCACGATAAGTACTGTAGCTTAACAGAACTTTGTGTATCTGCCCCGTGGTGAGCAGCAACACTGACCCGACTGCAATCCCATGGCCCTAGTGTCAAAATCTGTGTTGCCATTTACAGGGTTAAATTAGTTATTTAAATTTAGTGACTGCAAGCCGTGGTCCCTTTATCGTAAAATGAGGCTTGATAAAAATAGCAAAGGTGTGGGTGTCAAAAAATGCTTCTCAAGTGTAGCAAAGGCAATCACGCTCAGAAAATGTTACGTCTAAATAGTAGGAACCCTATTGCTTATTGTTGTCTTCAGTAACAGCTTAATCCTTTTATTTGCCACAGCAGGAGGGCTGCCTACGTGCTTTTGCGAGCTCCAAGTATTTTTGTAAGATATAAAAATCTGCCATTAATAAACTTCCTGCTACGCGATATGCATTTCTGGCTTGTCGTCTGCTGGAGCTACTGTATTTGACTACTCTGCTCGATGGAACTATCAAGTGAAACTGACCTTTCTTATACATCTTCCGATATGCTTAGTAACAGTAATTTGGGTTGTTTTACTAAATCCGTAATATTTTTAGTCCATTTAAATAAATAGCATTTATACCACTTAAAACTGGCAGCAGATAATTAACGCATTGTAATATGCAATCTTTTGATTCTCCAAGATAGCTGATGAAAGTAGGGTTTCTCTCAAAGAGGCTATTTTCAAGTTTCACTTTACAGGCAATTTAATTAAGTTACCGTTTCGGTAAATTTGCTCCAGAGTGCAAAATTTTTATTGTGAAGAGCAGTTTATTCGAAAAAGTACCCGGGCGCTATCTCTATATGACGTGTATAGGATGTTAGAGTAGGATGGTTAAGTAAAAAAAGGGGGTGTAATACAGCCTTAGAATAATGTTCTTATGATGTCCTCCTGTGACTCGGAACCCCAGCAGGATCTATCCAGGACCCTTGATGACAATAAAATACAAGAAAAGATGGGGGAGCACAATTTGAGGAAAAGGACAGTTAATGATGTGTCCTATTAGACTGGTGATCGATGTGGTAAGAAACACCTCTATTGAAGCATCAGTCTATGGAGTGGACTCCATCTATGGGAGCCGAACATACAATGGTGTGTGTATGTAGGTGGAAAGATAAAAGAATAAATAACTTACACGGCCTTGTGTAAGTTATATCACATCAAGGTTTCTTTGGATTGCTATTCTTCTTTGGAAGATAGGTTCTCCTTCAGTCGGGACTTCTTTCCTCGTTGTGCCTTCGGCTTTCTTCGTTAGATGGATTTCTCCCTCCAGGAGGTTTTCCTCTCGTGAAAATGAAAAGATGATTAGATCAATACAAATATGCTGCGGTGTAGGGAAGGGTAATAAAGCAATATACCATTGCAATACAATGGTATACTTGTATTGCAATGGTATATTGCTTTATTACCCTTCCCTACACCGCAGACGCTGTATATTTGTATTGATCTAATCACCTTTTCATTTTCACGAGGGGGTAATTGATGAAACATACCACGCTATTGGCGTGCCCTGCTGTTTTTTTCTGTGATTTCAGAGACATCAGCACATCATTAATAGACAACACCCCTGCCTGTCCAACAACTATCAAGATCATCTATCTGACATAGGAAGCCTGTACTAAAGACTGCCTAATTGGTTCACGGTATTTGGGTTCATTGGACTTTTTTCACAGGACGATTAATTTGTATGTTTATTTAATGTGTGTGTTAAAGAGATAACATTACCATCATTATTGATTTGAAATGTGATTGCGGTAAATCCTGCATTGATAACGCAGTAATGTTGACACATTGCGGTAATGGAAATAAAAACGCCCGTGACATCTGTACCTGCTAGTTGACTCCAAGTCAACAAGGTGTTGAGGTGCAGACACTTCTTTTTCTCAGGTCTTGCTCTGCGATACCACAGTTGCTAACAAACCAGCAAGTGAGAATGCACAACCAAGACTAGATAATGGTCATAATGGTGACATGGAGGAAGTTATCAGGTATGCAACTGCCAGAATGCGAAAGGTCCTAATTAGCAATCTGTAGGTACCTTGCTGCAATCCTGCTGAAGGGTCATTGAGGGGAGGCAGGGTGCATGCAGACTGTGCCCTATTTAAAAACCTCTACACAACTGCAACTAATCACTAACATGCTTACTAGTGAATAAGCATGAATGAAAACATTATTTTCAGAATTTTCTATAAATGACAATGCAATAACGTTTTGGCTTTAAATTGTGTGACAAATAGGGGAAGTTATACTAAACAGCGGTCTGGACATTTTCCTTTGGGACAAGATGTGTTACAGCTAATGTATGAGTCTGGGAGGTGTCTTTTGGCTGCTGGTAGACGCAGTCTCGCTCTGCAAGTCACATTGTAGAAAATGCAAACTCTTCCTGGAACATGTCTTCCGGACGCCTGCTTTTGGTCGCATTTTTTGGAAGAACCTCATTACTTTGAAGCTGAACACCAGGCAAGTCTTGTCAACCAAGTGATATTTTATATATGAGTAAACTAACTGATATTTTATATAGATCAGTAGCCTTTGTATATTAACTTACAACCTACAACAGTATGTTAAATGTTATAAAAATGTCACACTAAAACCACACACTTACATATATAGAGATGGGCGAATCTGCCCAAATCCGTTTCCCGCATTCTACCCCCAAAATCCATTTTGTGATGTAAAATCCATGGACGGATTTGGACGGTTTTAATCCGCGCGGATTCATCAAAATTCGCCATTGGATATACTCCATTGACGCATTTGTAGAATCCAATCCGTGGATTCAGCAATCCGCTGGTGGATTCTTAAGAATCCGCCAACGGATTGCTGAATCAATGGATTGGATTCTACAAATCTGTCAACGGATTACGGAATCCGTGGCATGTATTGGCAATAATAATAAAAAAATCCGCAAAGCGGGAATCGCCCTTTTTGAGATTGATCCGTTGAAATCCGCAGACCAAAGGAACCTGACGATCAGCTGCGGATCCAAATCTGCCCCGCAAATTTGCCCATCTCTACTTATATACTGTAGGCACTGTACAATGGCAACATTTACATTCGATAAACATACTCATACAGTAGCTTAAAGTCTCCCAGGTCCTGTAGGCCATTAGGAAGCCGTTTCCTATTGGTCATTGACAGTGTCCAGAACTGATTTTAGGTGGACACTGACAACTTTACCAGTAATTATCTTGGGAAGTAGGGAGTCTCTAAAGGTTAATTTAGTACGTTGAGATCGGCAGACCGCCCTGGTTCATTGCTGCTTTAATGTATTTGTTAAATGTAAGGTGAGCCATTTGTACAGTGCATACAGTATATATTTAGGTGTTTACAACTGGTTTATATTTAATGCATCCATGAGCAATGAATTGATCATGCCATAATTTATACACAGCAGTGAATTACCAGTTCATTTTCAGACAAGAAAATACCAGCAAATATGGCATCAATGACTCTAAACATACCGTGCCCAAAGAATGGTTTATTTTGCAATAATTAACTCTCTGATCTCCTAAAGTAAAATAAATTAGCTTCTAAGAAGGCTGATCAAAACCACTTGTTGCTAATAGTTTTGCAAGCCATCTACATTTCAACAGATAAAGGAATACAAGCTGGTCCTTATCTTCAGAAATTAATAGTAAACTCTCTCAACTGTGTAATGACAGTATGTACTATCGTGGTTTTATTTAATAGAGGATTTGAAAGGCTTTTAGTTAAAATTAATTACGAAGCCACAATAGAATGCAAGATTCAATTGCAAAGGCTATTAAAAACATTAAAGTGAGCAGGAAACTGCTGACATTCAATATATGGCACTGTCTGGTACACGAGTAAACAGAAAACCAGCCATCCAGGTTCAAGCTTTATTTTTCTCTTGTAATAATTAGATAAAGGTGTTCCTAGTTAGGCCTCGGGCATGGTCAGCCTGACCCGTGCTGAGGCGCGCTGCTGCTCGGCAGTGAGCCACTGCAGCCGCAATGAGAGCGGCTTTAGCAGGGGCTCGCTTACGCTTACGCAAGTGTGCGGAAGCGTAAGTCTTAGCAAAATTTTAAATTCAAGCACTCAAGGGAGCGCAGGGCCGGTCACGTGATTGGTTCGCCCAATGAGGGTGAACCAGCTCCGTGACGTCACAGCCCCCCCCCCCCCCTCGACACGCCCCCGGACGGCGCGCGGTCTAAGGCCAGGGAAAGCACCCGCTTTCCCTCAGCCTCAGCGCGCCTCCGCCCGGCTCCATTCACCCTGGACGCATTGGTGGCTGTAAATGTTTCATGTAAATGTCATACTGTAGGACACATGTTTTTTTGAGTGTCTATTTTGAAGTATATTATAAATGTAATGGAAAGGGATAGATGGCCAGTGGTTTAAATATGTCTATCTCATATTCAGCAATATGCTGTAAAATGAGAAGTTAATAAATACTACTGGTATTGTAACCAAATACTTTCAGACAAAGTGTGGGAGAAAATTTACTAAATGGCAATAAGCACAAACCTCCTCATTAGTTCTGTATTATCAGATTTGCACCTACACTGTCATGGATTCACTGTAATTGTAGGCGTTTATGCTGCATGGAGAAATAGTGTTACTGGAAATTACCTGATTATACCAAAAGTAATATTCACACTGGATTCAATAAGTGACAGTAGATAAACAGCCTCAAACATGACACCCAATATTTACTAAGATCCTCTGGCTGCAAAACTGGTGAAAACCCAATTTTTTTAAAAGCATGTTCTAAGTATAGCGGTGCTAGTTTTACATAGCGCTTTACAGAGACATTTTGCAGGCACAGTCCCTGCCCTGTGGAGCTTACAATCTATGTTTTGGTGCCTGAGGCACAGTGAGATGAAGTGACTTGCCCAAGGTCTAAACACCAGGAATTGAACCAGGTTCCCCTGCTGCAAACTCAGTGCCAGTCAGGGTCCTTCTCCCTTTGTCAATGTTTTTTTTCCTGTAGCACCCTGGGAGGCATGCTAAATGTGTCCCTAGTCAGTTCTGGTCCCCTTTGGGAGTTAAGGGGTTATTTCTTTTAACAGGCCGTAGATGTTTCATATTTTATGTAACCTATTCTATGTTGCAGTTTAGTCAGGATGTCATGTTGCTAAATGTTTAGGCAGGTCGCCTGGCCACTCCTTTCTTCCAGCATATTCTAGAAGGATCACCTGACATAGAGTGATCTAATTATAAAGTTATGACCACCTTTTCATTTGCCCAGTAAAGAGGTGGGGTTGTAATATCCATCCAAGGGTTGCAAAGGCTTCTGGTCCTTAGATCCCAGGAGGAACCAGAGGAGGTGGTCTCCAGGCTCTCCTAGCCTGTAAGGGGAACAACATTATTGTTTTATTTTCAGAGTTAGGGCAAGTATCCCAGTTTAGGGGCCCTTAGAGACCAATACTTCAGGGAAATTCCACCACAGCAGGGAGTGGTTTCCAACCACAGGGTTAGGAAAGAGACCTGGGTGGGACTGCAGAGAATTACTGGACGGAGATGTCTGCTTCTGGTCTCAAGCAGAGCAAAACGCTTCCAGAGGAAGATGAGCTAATACAAACCTCATGGTGTATGGAACTTTGAGTGCTCGGGTCTGAAAGATACTGAAAGACCAGTCGAGTTTGTATGTTAATAAAGTTCTAAAAGTTCCTGGCGCCCTCTATTTTTATTAATCATCATCAAGAGCCTGCACCGGCCATTCAGCACCCTGAGAGCAAGGTAAACCGCTGAACATCTTTTACACACACTTGGGACTGTTTATTTTTTTTCCTTAGCCGGGGGGGGGGGGGAGGGGAAGGGGGGGGAGAAAGAGGTGTTACATTTCCTATGATAAATGTGGTGCAGTTTTTTTGCCCCCTAGCTTTGCTGCTGGGAAACTTTTTTAATATATCCCCACACGCATCATACAGAACACCAAGTCGCAACAGTTTGCTTGTGCGTCCTAATTCTTACCAGCAACAATAAAAAAAGTCAGAGGAATGTCTTTGTTTGGACTTGTGCCTATTATTTTGTTTACCTGACAACTACAGCTACAAAGTATGTTCTTTTTTAAGCTTAATTTTGAAAAGCACACTGATGTAGCGAGACTTTGGCTGCGCTTATAGTGACGGCGACGTCCAGCTACGTCGCTGGAAAAATCAAATTGAGATGACTTCCAGCAATCGCGACCAAGCCGTCGCTCCGTTGCGCAGTCACTCCGCGCTTACTATAAGCACATGCGACGGCGGCAATGCATTTGTTTTGATGCAACGTCGTGTCGCTGTTGCTGGCACTATAAGCGCCGCCTTACTGTCCCCGGTGCCGCAGACAAACAAGCAAAAGTCTGTGGTGCCGGGACAGCGTGTGCCACGATGGAACTGCAGGGGATCCATGCTTCTGAATAGGACAGCCCGCAGCATTAATCCTTTCGGTGCTGCGACCGCCACGGTCATGTGACAGCACCTGGTAGTGGCACCGAAGACACTAGCTTTGCAACTTTTGAATGGTCTTCTGGTTTCTGACTTGGGTGGAGGGAGAGCACGAGGCAGAGAAGAAGCAGAGGACACCTAGTGAGAAGCATAAGACACACTCATGGAGAGAAAGGAAAAGAGGAGAATGAGCAAGGGTCATAGGAGATGGAAATAGTGGTTAGGAGGTTGCAGGCTCCTAGCCACTTCTGTGGCCAACAATATTGTAGAGCCTTTAATCATCAGAGCTTCTGTAACGTCACTGCTTGGGTGCAGCAGCCTTCATCTATGTTATCCCCGGGTCACACTTGTATCACAAACATTTTATGGTGAAATAGAATCATTATATTTCCATTGCTGATGTGGCTGCATCACTGAATAGTTGTGGCACAGTACATATTATTATTACATATTATGTTTTACAATTAGTTTTGCACCATAAAAATTATGTGGTGGAATATATGCAGCCTAGTCAAATGTTAGACTAGCCATGTTAATAAGCTTTCACACCACATATTGTCTTGGATTTTCTGTAGTAACTGTCGGTTTGGAGGACAACTAACTGCTCAACTACAACATTTTCAAATGGCACCATTCAAAATCCATTCACCACTTTTTAATAACTCCTCTCGACAGTTCAATATTCAGATATTTACATATGTTAATATTTGATGAATAAGAACATTTGCTAAGGCACTCTGTGTAGATTCTTGTCTGGTTATTATGATTTGTTCCAGTATGTGCACACAAATTATGATACATAATTGGCTTTCGTAAAGTCTTTATGTAATTTGTTTTTCAGACCCAACTGCTAACAATTGTTCAATTGCATTATCTGTGTATTTTTACTTTAATAATCATCCAGTGTTTTATACAGTAGTTCACAAAATGCAATGTGTCTGAATTATTATCAATAAAGAATGCAGATGCTGGGAAGAGGTGTGAACAGCGATGGTATGGATCCTGGGTTCAGTTCCAGCCTGAGCCACCTTCGCCTTTGGTAAGTCATTTTAATTCCTTGTATTTTAGGTTCCAAAAATGAGATCGTGATCTCTTGAGGAAAGTGAAATTGTGCCTGTACTAGGTTCTCTGCTGAGTTTAATGGAACTTCTATGTGTCCTTAAAGTATTATTGTTCTTCAAATGCTGTCAGTTATCAGCCTCAAACAATAAGGGATGAAGGTCGCTGATCCATTAAATAGACTCATCCTAGAGAATGTCAAAAGGAAAAGAAAATAATATGCATCTGTATGTCAAATTCTGTCTAATATTATTATAGTGTTCTGTATAATGTTTTGCAAAGTGCCCCTACTGCAAAATGGGTGCATTACTAATGCAAAAATCAGTGCCAGGTCCCTATATAAGTTCATTTTGTTAATATCAACTGCCACATAAATCATAATATCACCCTGTGCATACAGATTATTTAGGTGATTTTGCCATGCATGATTTATAGATTACTGTTAGTTACAACACTTGCTCTTCATGTAAACATTACAGTTAAAATGTATGGGGAGATGATATAAAAACATGCTACTCTAGTCTATAAACTGCAATAGCACCAATTCAGCGCTATCACATAGAAAGCCCAATTGGCTTCAATGCGGCTGTCCATGCCATAGCATCTTATCGGTACTATCACACCTTATAGAATAAGGGCCTTGGACTTATTCATTGGAAGAGGCACGGGGTGGAATATTGGGGGCAGGGCAGTGCAGTTGGCTGTAAGACAATATGATCAACTGCAGTAGTATTAAGTCAATGTGACCCCATCCTAAATAAAGAATAGTGAGTATAATAAAATAGATGAATGCCACTCAATTCTACATGAAAGCACACATTCTCTTGTGTACATCCCGCGGGGAAGAATTTTGTTAAATGTAATTAATCATGGAGTTTGAAGTGAAATTAAAGCAAGAGGTGATAGCCAATGTCACAGAGTCTCATGATACTTCCGAATGTACACATTAAATTGAATGTAATTCATCATCAACATATTTGTTTAACATTTTTATGCCACTTGGGTTTATGCAATGCAACTATTTCACTCAAAATACATGCACATCCTGCTTAAGTATGCTGGTGGGGAGGGACTTGTGATTCTCACAGGTGACAAATCTTTAGGTGCCTTTGTTAAGTGTGACATACAGTAGCTAATTTGTAATATGAATTTGTGGAAAATACAAATCAGAAAAACATACAAAATGAAGTTGCCCTTTAAGCACAGCTTCCCTATTTGGTTCACCTTTGTGGTTAATGAAGTAGTTTTGTGAACATCTAATGAGCCTAACTCTCCTCCAGTGTGCAGTTTATGTGTTTAGAATATGTGCAAAATATATGCACAGTTTTAGATTTAGCAATCTGTGGCAGAAAATAGAAGTGTTAACAGTAAATGTAGCTAGGACACAGCTTGGGGCAGAAAATAGTATTATAGATTGAAACAAACTTTTCTATGTTATTGTGCCACATTTCAGCCTACTATCACTGTTAACATGACAATATAGTAACGAATGAGCTATAGAATGGCCATTGTTTTTGCATGTAATTAGCTTTATGGATATTTATACAGAAAAAACAGCTTCTGCTCAGCCTTAGTATACTTGATATATAAAGGGTGCATACAGTGATGAATTGTGATGATAAAGAGTGAAAGTATTCCCATAGAAGAATGCACTCAACCTCTTAATTTCTGGAACTCACTTTTATATACTGGAAAGAGATGGAATTCCATGTCTACTAATACATATATTTATAATTTTATTACACAAAATAAATTGTATTAAAACCTATTCAACATTTAGCGCTATGTAGCAAGTTAACCACGTGTATCCTGGTGAGCTTGTTGTGCTACATTATATCTGAAGTTATAGCTAGATAAACCCCCAGCTTATACAGTATATAGTATTGTTTCACACCAGGAAGGGTGTTTAACTCCTAGTGTCACTTATAAAACTGTGCATATATACATAATTATGAAGTGATGGTGAAAAGAATCCCTAAATGGGTTGCTGTTAGGTTCAGAGACCCAGTGAAACACTTCCCTGAGTGAAGGAATAAGAAACAGAGAAACTGCAGAAAAAATAGTAAAGATAGTGAAAATTCATGTGACATCGAGAGTAATTCCAGATAGCAGATCATGTGTCCCACTCATGAGTCATATTGCTAGGTGGTTTCCTAAAATATTCCATATCCAAAATAATTGGAAATAGGTATACAGTATAGATTATTTAGCCACTAGTTCCAAAGGGGAGTACTGGAGCTCAAGTCTGAAATTTCTACCCTGGCTAGAAGAACTACGGGTCTGGAATCCAAAATGGACGCCTCCCCGCAAAATCAAGTGAGTACGGACGATGAAGTTTTGATACTCAACGAGGAGGTAAGAGCCATGAGAGATAACGTGGATGATCTAGAAAATAGGGAGCGCAGACAAAATTTGCGAATCCGCCACATCTCAAAGTCTGTGACTTCAGAGGCACTGCTACCTTATCTTAAAAGGTTGTTTCCCTCAATTGACCCCCAACTAGAGGACAACTAACTGTTAATTGACAGAGCCCACCGAGCGCTGGGTCCAAGATTTGACGACCCTAAAAGAAGCAGGGATGTGATGCTGTGGCTCCACCAATACGCAAGCAAAGGCAAGAAAATAAAGGGAAGCAGAAACAGGGGATTTATCGATTTTGAAAATTCCCAGATCCAGATCTTCCAGGATCTGTCAAGGATTACTATAGACAGACAAAGAGAATTACGACCTGTAACATCGATTCTTCAAGAAAAGGGAATTCGATATCAGTGGGCCTTTCCATTCCATCTCATCGTTAACCAAGGAAGATGTCAAATCTTGCTGCGATATCTGGTGGAGTGTTCAGCTTTCCTCTCAATGCTGGGTTTGGAGCCCAGGAGCAGAACGGACTGATGGAGCCAATCCCAGAAAAATGGCTCGGATGATGGGTCACCTGAGGATCAGAGTACCCGAGAAGGGAATAAGTCAAGCCGGCTGAGAACCCGCGATGCCTTACTGTATCTGTGATTTTTCTATGACGATCATCAAACCTTGGAAGGGTTCATTGGAGCCCACAAGAGCCTACCCGACAGATGAGTATACAATTCGTGGTCATCTAAGAAGCCCAAGTTGGAGCTTTGTCTTGCTTTGCTTTGTTTTGTTTTCTGTTCCCCTTGTCTCCCCCTGTTCCCTTCTTTTTTATTTGCAGATACGGCCATCGTGACTATTTCTCTATTCTATGGACAATAAAACTTACTCTGCGGAGTAGAGGGGACCCTCTGAATATAGAAGAGTTTGAGGTCTGTCTGGAGCTGAGGAAAGATCCCTTTGTGAGTCCAGAAAAACAACTTTTGATTGTGGTTTCAAGTAAGGTAAAATAAAGGTGCAGTTCGGAGATGGAGATTTAATAGTGGCAGTATGTAGGGGTGAGTAAGGAGACTAGCATGCTTGATGTTAGGGCGACCCCAGTAGGGTCATATGCCCGCCAGGCCAGCCCATTTAGGGACTAGCCACAAAACTGGGATGAGTGTCTGGTTACAGTACACTCATCTTATGTTTCAAGTAAATTTTTACCTATTTTGTTTTTTTTTGTTCTCTACGTTCCCGATTTGGGAAACTCCTCCCCTTATGTTGCTTTTCTAGGCCCCCCCTTCACCCCTTGTACCGCCAACCATTAACATTTTTCATTCACAATGAAGAGAGAGAGAGAGATGATATAGGAAATGACTAGTCAAACACCACTGGAACTAGTATCCCTGAATGTTAAAATATTATTTTCAAGCCCATATTGTAACGGACTGTTGGAACAAATATACATGGTAAATATGCATCAGGAAAGAGCATTTCCTTTAACAAGAAGTACTGTAGGATGCTACT
Source organism: Ascaphus truei (assembly GCF_040206685.1). Lineage (NCBI taxonomy): Eukaryota > Metazoa > Chordata > Amphibia > Anura > Ascaphidae > Ascaphus > Ascaphus truei. The sequence goes on from NC_134484.1 coordinate 186,570,891, forward strand.
TTTAGTTTCTCAAAGACCAAACTTTGTCCTGTGAGTGAACTCCAAGTTGGTGATAAGCTAATATTGCTGCCAGTCCTACCTTACATGAACACTTTCCCCCTCACACATATGGTTCTAGTTATCAAAGTTTCGTTGGTTACGGGGCCTTTTCATTAACCCTTACGATGATACTATGTCTTGTGGACTGGAAAGCCAGATCCCTGTGACTTAGTAGCTAAGTCATAACCTTTTGCTTGTTTACTAGGGGAGATCGCTTTTGACTGATTGTAGTGACATCGAGATCATGTGATTGGTGAGGAGTGTTCACATAATCGCAATTGGCCAGAGTGGCTGTTACATTGTGGTGCGGTGCAACTCTCTGGCAGTCAAAGGGTTAAAATTCCTATACTGTTAATAGTAAATACAAATATCATTTGTGAGCACATTCACTTGTCTCAGACAGGTCTACAACCCTGCTTATCACCATTATCTCTCAGCATACTGTACAGTACAATGATTCCACTGCAGCCAGGGATTCTGGGAAATGACAGGCCAATGTGTAGTCACAGTGTCACCTTTTGCTTCTAATCCATTTTAATATGGACCCTTATAAGCTTATGCCTGCCGCATTACACAGCTTTTCAGCACAGCATGGGTTAAAAAAAGGCATAACCAGTAAAACATACCCACAGACAGCCGTTTCAACCTTTTGGGGCTCATCAGTGTGAGTCTGGTTATACTGGCTTTGCAATTTGAAGATGGATATTGTGAATGCAATTTGACGCAATAAATATCTGGCACTTTCACCATACTGTATTGTTATCTACATCATATTATCTATCTACTGTATACATAATAATCTCACTTGCATGTGCTTTTTGCTCAAACCTGAATATAACAAAGGAATGAACATAATAAGACCTTTTCTTTCATGTAATCCATTTGGTTAGTTGAGAAATAGAAGCATGTCACTGTAAGAAATTGATTTAATTTATTAGTTGAATTGCATAATGATGCCTGATATAATTATGTGCATTGTGAGATATTGCAGAATATCCTTATATTTTCTGCATTCATTGCTCATACACCTATTCACTAGCTATGGAGGAAAAGCTCAGTAACACGATGAATTAGTAGGATCAGCTGAACATAACCTGAGAAAATGAGAAAACGAACAGATCTGAGAAGATATCAGATTTAAAATAACAGCTATCAGGTATCGTGTATTGTGTAATATTTTTCTTAACATGATATGCGATAGAATATACCTGACAAACGGAGCATCACTTTTACATGCAAGCTTTCCTAAAGCGATGCATTGAAAACATATATTTATGGCTCAGTGTTAGCCAAAGAGAGCCTCTGGGGAACCAAAAAATCCATACTAGGTTTTACGCAGAAAGCAAATACTTTATTAATAATGTCTATTATGTCTTAAAATGGTCATAAATTAAGGGAATGAGCCTTGGAAAAGCAGTTGTAAATTCACGAAGATTTCTAGGTTGTGTAACTCAATCCACAGAAGGGAATAACAGGTATAGCCACTCAGGGTTATCCTGTATCATTTCAAAAGCTTTGACGCTTATTTCTTACACATTGGCGAAGAACTTAAGAGTCACACAACATTTCAGGTTGAAACACCTCCCTTTATCTGAGGGGGACAGTTCACAACTAGAAACGCATCTAAATTGTAGACCAGGGCTCTCCAAGTTGTGGACCGTGGGGGTGTGGGGGGGGGGGGGGGAGGTGTGTCAGGGGTTAAAGTGGCCCTTGGATTGTCTCCTTCTGCTAATTTCATTGTTGTTGCCTACATAAATTAGTGACAGTTTTTTACCTAAAACTTACTTGTGAGCTAAGATAATGTGGATATATAGGGTATAAATGCTCGCAAAATGTCAAAAGTATAATTATTTGTAAGTCTTTAAATATATCAAAAGTGACATAACAATAATCTTGTGACCCTTTGACCCTGATGGAGCCCCTTTGAAAAACTAATTGAAGAATTTGCTGTAGACAGTGCCCCTAGAAAAGAACCCCTAATATGATACAGGAGTTTCTTTATTTAAAAAAAAAAGTGTTTGGTGTCTACATCTACAAAAATCTTATTGTCAGTCTGTACACCATATCTTATGGGTATTCTTTTTAGAGCCCTGATAACACAAAGTGGGTTACATCCTTTTATTTTGCTCTGAAAGCAATAAGTGTCTTATGTGATAAATATTGTTTTGTTTTTGATAGCGATAGGCAAAACTGGGTGTGTGAAATCAGAACCTACCAAAACCTTACATTCAAAACTCAAATAAAAACCCTTAAGATTTTTAGAACCAAAACCCCAAAATGATTTACAAGTAGAACCAAGACCAGGCCAGCTGCACATCTCAATACATGTTTCTCAATACATGTTTTAAAATTATTTTAAGTTTTTCAGATATATCATTTTAGTTTTCTGATTGCTTTTATGATCGTATACTTTATTAAATTTTTCATGCGTTATGCTATTTTACCATGTTCTGCTTACTTTTTTAGTTTATTTGTTCCATAATGTGGTATACATTCCAAACCAAAACCAAATTAAGTTTAAAAAAACCCATTAACTAAAACACAAGTGAAAGTGCCCACCCATAGGTGTCACACCAGTATTGTAGCTGGAAACTTTAAGATTCCATAAACGTCAATACTTCACATTATCATAGAGGGAAAAATAGCGCAATAAACCGTGAGAATTACAAGTAAATCCCATTAACAAAACAGTTGTGTGGCTGTCATATGAAGATTGCTTGCTCCAAAGCCGTTACAAAAACTTAAGCATTTTTTGTTTGCGTCAACATGCTTAACTTTGGAGTTTAATAAATAGCCTCGAAGATGTTGATTGATAATGGACTGCAAGTGAATTCGTTTATGTGATTCCGTGATCTCAGATTTACAAAGCTTCTTTGAACAGATGGACATTTAATTATATATAGACTTCAAAAAGCTTAGCAGTGAAAGCCACCTCCAGCTTTTCTAAATCCAATCAGCATGGCTATAATGCTTACTACCTGTTAGTCTTTTAACGTTCTTCTAACAAGTGCTGTAAAGTATTTTTTGCTGGTATTGGCTGCTAAGCAGCACATTTTAATAAACATTAATCATAATTTGACCTATTGACTCAAAACTTTGACAGAAAGTTTACATTAGTAAGAAAAATTTAATTTATTTACCACGACATTTTAAGGGTGGTTGTCTCCTATAATTAAATATCTGCCCCCTGCCCTTCCCCTTTCTATGTGTGTTCCTGACAGTGAGGGAATGTACACTGCATAGTGGTTTATATTGTTTAAAGTGCCAATATGCAGGCACAAGGCATACCATATCCTTTCTTAATGTTACAACCGTACATAATTATGTTTATATGTTTGGTTTAAGTTAAATATCAATTTTCAGGATTTAAAACATTAATCCAAAACGGCATCATCAAGGGGATTAATACAGTTTACAGTATTATATTACTCATATGAAGTGGTTAGTGGTGTTAGTGGTTAGTGTTAGCGGTAAGGCAAGAAGAGTTTGAAATAAAGCAGAAATACAATATATCTATATATGACTTTACCAAAGAGGTAGTTTGAGTGTTATTATCTTTCGTGAGTCGTGAAATTTACAAACAGGTGCATTTTATATGATAATTTTCTCCAATTAGAACAATTGGCCTAAATGTATTATTTTATTCCAATTTATAAGTGTGCTAAAGATCAAACGTATTATACAAAGATGTATAGATAAAAACACAAAGATTCCGTGCCCTACTGAAGTGATAGTGTGGGGGATCGCATGAGGGCTCTGTAATATCTCCTACATTGTCTTTGGACGACTCGTCGCCATGGCAATGCAGTGTCACATGACATCACATTGCCATGGTAACGTGATGTCACGTGACCCCGCTGCGTTATTTGATGCCGAAGAGAAGGAGGGAGGGGGTTGTGAGGAGGTAAGGAGAGCAGGCAGGCAAAGTTTACGCACCCCTGCCTTAGGGCTGTTATATAGTGGCCGCGTGTGCTATGCCATGCGCGTGCACAGCACTTATAATTGGCCGAGGTTAGTCAGCCCTTCTATACAAGGGCCGCGCATGCGCACGGCAGTGAGCGTGCATCCGACCGACAGCAGAGAAGACAGGGAAATAAAGATTTCGCGCCGCTACCGGCGCTGAAATGTATATAGGTGTGTGTATATGTATGCATATATGTGTGTGTATGTGTATGTGTTTGAACGTGTCTGTACAATGTTAATAAATATTTTATTTTTACGAAAGTTTTTTTTTTTATTAAATAATAAATTGCACACACACACACACACACACACACACACACACACACACACACACACACACACACACACACACACACACACACACACACACACACACACACACACACACACACACACACACACACACACACACACTCACACTATCTTCACACAGCTTACAGCTTGTCACGGGAGACTCCTGTGGCGGGTAGGATCTCGGTGGCTGGAACAGCTCGAGCGTAGTAGGGGTCACAATCAGAGGGGCCGAGACAGGCGGCAGACAGCGCAGTCAGGAAACAAGCAGAGGTCCGAGGCAGGCGGCAGGTAGCGAAGTCAGGTAACAAGCAGAGGTCCGAGGCAGGCGGCAGGTAGCGAAGTCAGGTAACAAGCAGAGGTCAGCAACGAGGAGACTGGAACAGGACAGGGGAGCAAGGACAGGTCTGGGGGCAGGGACTGAGAACAGGAACAAACAGGGACAAGCCAGATTACCAGCAAGGGCTTTTACTGTGAACAGACTTCTATGGTACAGGTACAGAAAACAGATTAGGATCAGAGGCATGTGCAATACTGAAGGAGTCTGACTTCAAGCAAAGGCAAAAGCAACAGACAGGAAGCAGAGCTATAAAGGACAGAGACAAGAGCAAGAAGAAGACAGACAGGCAGACAGAGGAACCCAGAGGAAACAGAAGACAGCAACACACCCAGTGGACAAAGAAGAACTACAGTATGGCTAGGCAGGAGGTCTAGTAGACCCTGACACAGCTCAGCATACACACAAAATACACACACTCGATTGAACAGCCCTAAGATGTAAGTGAGAATTGGGAGCTGTTGTGGTTCATATAATATATTTTCTATTTTTACTAAGAAGGTTGTTCTTGTCCTCTTGTCTTTTTTTGTAAAGATGTATATCTGTTTGTTTTGTTTAACAACCAAGAGAGTTAACATTCTAAGACTCATTGGATGTGTTAAAATGTTACTCAAAAGCAGCATGAGATAAACAATATTATTATTTTTCATTTTGCACAAGTTGACAATACTTAGCATTTTTTGGGGATATTCGCTTTAACTGAAAGAGTCTTTAATAATTAGAGGGTAATAAACTGCTTTTAGTTTCACGGTATAATTGTTGTTCAAATACTGATTACAGAAACTAATTAGGAGTGCTGGAGTCAAAGATTTCTTTCTTTTCTTTTCTCCAGAAACTCTGTTTCATGTTGTTTTGAAAGCATACATTTAACAGTCCCAATGAATATGTGTAATTACAGGCTAAAGCTGTAAAATTCCGGGCATTATTGAAATCCCTACTCTCTGAGTGGTTAAAATTCCGCCATTATTCATTCAGTAATGCCTGGAATTTTTGGCAGCTTCAATGTGTTTATTTCCAGCCAATCAGCTTTTCCTTTTTGTCAGAACAGCTCTGAGACAGGGCAGGGGATTAGTAAGGAGGCAAGATCAGCTCTGAGACAGGGCAGGGGATTGGCCAAGAAGCAGCAGCAGGCAGTGACTCCTCCTCCCTCTTTGAACACAGCTTCATTTTGAGTTGAGGAGGGAGAGAGTGTTTGTGTAGCTGCAAAGTAAGTGTCTGTCTCCAGTTTGTTTGTAGCTGTAGTTTCTGTCTATTTAGTTTGTGTGTGTGTGTGTGTGTAGCTGCAGTGTGTGTGTGTCTGTGTGTAGCTGCAGTGTGTATGTAGCTGCAGTGTGTGTGTGTAGCTGCAGTGTGTGTATGTAGCTGCAGTGTGCAGCTGCAGTGTGTGTGTAGCTGCAGTGTGTGTAGCTGCAGTGTGTGTCTGTGTAGCTGCAGTGTGTGTGTGTGTGTGTGTGTGTGTGTAGCTGCTGTATGTGTGTGTATGTACACAGAGGGGGCGGCAGTGTGTGGATATAGATAGCTGCAGTGTAAGTGTATATAGAGGTGCTTTAATGTATTTACCATTTTATTTTAATCAAAAAAATCTATATAACTATACAAAAGTGTCTATTATTTATGAAAAAGCCTACATTTAGCTTATAATAGTAATAATCCCCTCAGAACAGGGCATTACTGGCCAATAATGCCCTGGCTGGGTTAAAGTCCCTCGGCTTCGACTCGGGCCTTCAACTCTTCCAACCAGGGCATTATTGGCCAGTAATGCCCTGTTCTGAGGGGATTATTACTTAAGTATAGCTCAAAAAGAATGATGTGTATTTTTCAGGGATGAGAAGACTGTTAAGCAGATCATCCTTCTTTTAGTACAACACAGGAGATAATCATTGTGAGGGCTCGAAAATACACTTGTCCACTTGTCTAGGATGAATGGAAAGGGGTGAGTGACATGGTGCTCAAAAGAACCACCTCTCTAAGGCCCAGATCCACACAGGTCCGATGTTGACTTAATGAGACCTTAACTTAAGGTACCGCCCTGTTAAGTGCTAATGAGTATCTTCAAAGCTCACTTACTGTATGCAGTGTTAAGTGCTGTTTTCTGTTGCAACAGGCCTTGTGTTAATTATAACGGCTGCTATTGCTAAATGCTAATGATATGTAAGATTTGTTCCTTCTAACAACGCATATCCACAGAGCTCATTATAGTTAACACTGGGATTTAATGGTGTGTTAGTTAGGTCAGAGCAAAATGCGGCTTTACTCCCATCCAGACCCTGAAATATGGGTCTTTCTCTCTCTCTCTCAAAGACCTAGTTGAAGCAAATGTGAGGCAGTGCTAACTTAATATTAGTCTATGCCAATGAGATAACTAACGACCGTTGTATTTGCATATAATTAACTCTGTGGATTTGCGTTAACCTCAGGGATCTTAACGTCTGTTACTGATTTTGATAACATGATTTATGAGCCCATAGTTAATAATAATAATAGCATGTTCTTGTATAGCGCTGCTAGTTTTACGTAGCGCTTTACAGAGACATTTTGCAGGCACAGGTCCCTGCCCCATGGAGCTTACAAGGCACAGGGAGATAAAGTGACTTGCCCAAGGTCACAAGGAGCCGACACCAGAAATTGAACCAGGTTCCCCTGCAACAATCTCAGTGACAATCAGTGTCTTTACTCACTGAGCCACTCCTTACTCCATGATTTCATAGTTAACAGATCTCTTTGGTTCTGGGCCTATGTCGCATTAACTTCAGGTACCATAGAAATTGAAAAGGTGAGAGAGAAGTGGGAGAACAGAAAACAAAATGGGAAATGCTATATTTTAGGTAGGAACTAAAGACTTCCCAAGACTGAAAGTGGATATGATACTGGGATCAGATATAATAGGTACAAGGATATTTAAAAAACTGAGATCGGTTCCACCAAATGGCATGCCCTTTAAACCAGTTGCCATAGACAGGTATAATTGAATGACACTGGAACAAGACTGATTAGTTTAACTACTAACAGTCATAGTAGGCTTCAAAAGTGGGACAACAGATAAAGTTGACAACCAACAGAAAGCCAGACTGACTTCTGTTCTGGGGTTGGTACATTGTTAGCAGCGTTGATGAATAAATAAAGGCACAATATAGACTTAGAATTGTGCAGTTTTAAATATATGACATACTGTAGTTTAGGCTGAATACAGGGAAATCTTACCAAGTTTACATTCTGTGTGATGTTGAAAATATGTGACTAGTAGATTAGCCTTTATCATTTACACAGCAGAAGGCTTCAAATGGAAAGTGCAGATCAGTGCTACTGATTTGGTAGTGGGTGATATTCCAAAGGGTTTGGTACAATGTGTTAAGAGCTTGGTAAGCTAAATGCTTTGGGCTAAGTGCTTTTTTTGCACTATAGTTCAATAAAATGAAGTGCAAATAGAAGTACTGTAGTAGAGTTATAGCAATACAAGGGGAAACAGAAGTGGTAAGAAACCTGAGGGTTCTCAAATGACCAAAAAGGAAAAAGTGTTTATAAGTGGCATTCCGATAAGGATGAGATTGGTCACTGTGGCACTGTTATGCAATGTCCAGTAGTATTCATAAATAAACAGTGACTGTCTTGATAAAGGTCAATGTAATGGACCAAAGCGTAGGCATTTTCATAAATAACAAACATCACACACACACTATAGTTCCTGCATAGAATTACCAAAATGTTTCAATACAGCAACAAGGTAGTTGGAAAAGACAGAATGGTCCTAATGCATATTGTTAGTTGTGCTACAAGCAAAACGAAGAAGGTTTTAATGCTACATTACTGATCTCTGGTAATATCTTGCATGGCGTAATTTATTCAGTTCGTGAGGTTGCATATTCAGAAGAACACAGGCAGCAGAAGCAAAAAAGGATCACCTAATGACTTCAGTTACAATTGTGAAAGAAAGGGAGATGCTTAAAGACTTTCACAAATTTCAAGGGCAGAAACAGTGTGTGGAACTACCTTGTTTTCTAGAAGAAAAGCTCTACAACAAGAAATCATGGCATGAAATTTGATGCAAACAGCCCATATCTGTCAATATTTCTATGGTCGTAAGGGAATTTATACATTTCTAATTGCAAAGAATAATGTAAATGAGAAACTGAAAATAAAAATATATATTGTACCATATCTGAGCATCAAACTAACATATTTTTATACATTAGTTTAAAGAACATATCACAGCTGATTAATTATCCCTTTGCAGAGACCTGGAAGCCAGGTCCAAATATAGTATTTCCTGTGTGGGCTCAAGCTATGCAGTAAAAATGACCAACCTTGCCAAAATGTTAAACATTTTCAGAGTGTTACCAATTCTAATTAAAAGGAAAGATAGGAAGTCTCCAAAATAACTTTTCCAAATGAATTTGGGTTTGGTAGAAAACCCAGGGTCCAAAGTACGGTAGAATCTTGATTAGTTCCATACACTCTAGGGATCTGACTGTCCATTGCTTTATGGCATACTATAAAGTTGCATAATGCAGTCAGCTTCATTGTGGCACCTAAGCAAGTGTCTAGTAAATGGGTTGATATAGAAGCCTTTCACGCCAGACCTATTTACAGTACAGTACATAGATTTTTTTTAACTTTGGCTTTCCGAAAAGTTCATTGTCAGGAGTTTCCCCCCGTGCTTTTCTTATACCCCATTGTTTCTATTGTTTTAGAAATAATAAAAAAATGAAATTAGAAACAAAAGATAATTAAATTAAAATTGAAAGAGCAAAAACACAGTCATTTTGTAAGGAACGGTATCTGATGTTTTAATGCAATCTTCTGTACTTCAAAGTAGATATGAATGATAAAGATGCATATTTATTAGTAAATAACATAGCTACAACCTGATAATGATATTTAGTAAGGAAGGTGAAAGTTGCCATTTTTTATTTTTGTCATACAGGTGCTTGATATACAGTAAAGAGGTATGGGAACACCGTGGGTATTTCGCAATTTTAATAAAATTAAGATTTCCTAAAAAGCTACTACAGTATATACCAAAAAAGGTAATTTTGAAGGCAAGATGTACAAATGAGTGCAGCGCCTCTGGTTGAATAAATGCTATAATGCAAATGCAATATGTAAAACCAAAGCAAAAAGTGCACATCACAATCCTGTGTTTTGCCTTTAATTGTAATATTTCTTACATTCTTAAAACACCAACCTCTGCCATTGTCATTTAATGTGGTGATATGGAAATATTGATACCTGATCTCTACTGAATACATGCAACATGTACTTTTCAGGCCAACAATGGTAAGAGATCAGATTTTGAGTGAAATGTGTTTCCATATACTGGAGGTAATTACCATCAAACTATCAGTACACACAATGTACAGTATGTAGCTGCACAGATACACTAACACTAACTACACTGTACTATTCTGAAGCTGCAACTACCTAGAGAATGAAGTCAGGAAAGGTTGAGGCTTGACATCCTCCACTGCTGCTGACTTCACTTCACAGCTTCTCTACAACTTTCATGGAGTTTTGCGACATTAGCAGCAAAACGTGTTAGGTTGCGTATGTGTGATAAGCAAACATTTGACAAACGCAAAACACACATTGCTTTGATTGTTAACCTGTAAACAAAATTGCCAAAACTTTAAGCTTTGTACAAATTTCTATAAAAATATGCCAGACCGTACACAGAATGAACTCGGACATATGTGCACATCTCTACAGTTTAACATGTGAACACCAACAGAAAAAGTCCTATTGTACAGGTATTATAGGTATTACATATCAGATCAAACAAGGATCAGTGCATTGAGGCACTTTTGTTTATGTTTTCACTGTGCACTTTTAAGGAAAAGTATAGAAATTCTATTCTGAAGCTGCAACTACCTAGAGAATGAAGTCAGGAAAGGTTGAGGCTTGACATCCTCCACTGCTGCTGACTTCACTTCACAGCTTCTCTACAACTTTCATGGAGTTTTGCGACATTAGCAGCAAAACGTGTTAGGTTGCGTATGTGTGATAAGCAAACATTTGACAAACGCAAAACACACATTGCTTTGATTGTTAACCTGTAAACAAAATTGCCAAAACTTTAAGCTTTGTACAAATTTCTATAAAAATATGCCAGACCGTACACAGAATGAACTCGGACATATGTGCACATCTCTACAGTTTAACATGTGAACACCAACAGAAAAAGTCCTATTGTACAGGTATTATAGGTATTACATATCAGATCAAACAAGGATCAGTGCATTGAGGCACTTTTGTTTATGTTTTCACTGTGCACTTTTAAGGAAAAGTATAGAAATTCTATTAATAAATAGCACTGCAGCTTTTACTGGTAGAGGCATGGAGTATAGAAAAATTTGCCTCCAAATATGAACTGCTGTTGTAATAATAAAAAAAAATGCAATAGTTACTGTAGTATATATGTTTTTGGTAATACTTGCATTTTTTTTAAATATATGATATATTTACTGTTATATAACATTATAACCTGAGCCAGATATGTTTTCATATTTTCACATAGAACATGTGTTTTATTAATTATGAATAATTATTACTATTTGGTATTTACATTTCATCAACATGTACATAACACATCTGCTTATCCATTTGCAATTCCAAAAAGTGTCCCTTAGAACAGATTAAAAAACCAATGGCCTCACCTTTACTAGTTACCAGATGTTATGTGAATCATGTTAGATCGGTTGGTTGTGTATAGTATTTTAGATGCATTGGATGTTTGTTTCTATCACTGTTTGGAAAACAAAAATTATATCTACTTGAACTACTTAACAAAACTCCTACATTGCACAACCCTGCTTTGTGTAGAAATGTAGCAAAAGTCAGATAATTGAATTATAAATGACCAAAGTCCCATGGTATATGTTACTACCTTCAATACAAAAACATTTTTTTTACATCTCTCTAGTTAGGAAAGCTATTTCAGCACTACTAGGTTAAACAGCTCCTAAAATAGAACTCTAGGCAGGGGACACGTCCTCTTGAAAGAAAAAAATATTACATTATTTTTTATCATGGGCGGTCTTCTAAACGGCGGATGTTCCTAGCCCCCTTGCTAGAAAGAAGTACAAGATGACAGAAGCATAGACTACTCTCCCATTCCATTAAACTGTAGCAGTATAGGAGCACACTTAACAAAGCAACTGCTAGTGAATACAACTGAATTAAAGCATTATAATAATTCAGGATTTTTTTAGTTCCGTGTTGTACAGTATGTACAACAAAATGCTTAAGAAGGAGAATGATTTAAACATTTAAAAGTCAGTATACTGTTCAGCAGAAGTAAAATACCATTGTCTACATTTGAAGTGCTCGAATGAACAATATGAAATACACTTGCGAAACTCCATGTTTGATTGAGTGGTCTCTGTGCAGTTCTCTTCTAGCCACAGCACTCCAATCACCATGGCAACACATCCTTTTATTCAACCCAGCAAACACACTTAAACAAAAATAATTTTATGATAAAATTAGCCTTCTGCTTTGCTTTTGTGTGCACTGCATTCTCATAGCAATATACAATGACTCATATTTGTATTCCCCAATAGTAGTTTTAATAACTATATCTAAATTTATATATGCATTTAACAGATTCCTTGAATAATATTGAAAAGAACAAAAAACGTAAGTATTTGCAGTAACTTGAATGCAGGATGCATAAAACATGTAACCTATGCTAATTAGCATATTTTTCATCTGTTATAAGATCTGGTGTTTATTACTTGGGAAACATTTTTTAAACAAAATTCTAGCTCTGCAATTTCAATGGCTTCAAGTTGCAAAAAAAGAACATGGATTTTCAGCAACAATTCAAATTGAATGGTGGTTCAACACATTGGAAGATACTAACACTTTACCTTACTGTGTTCTTTAAATGCATGGCAAAGCACCTGGTAAATGGTAATAAACACAATAAAACATCATGCTGCCAGAAATTGTTTAGTCAACATGTAGTGAACTCAGATAGTGACTTATATGTCAATTCAAAGAGTATGTTTACAGCAGGGCTCCACTACTTTAAAAACACCCAACATAGGTCTTTCTCATCTCCAAACAGTTCCACATAATGTTCAGAGAACAGCACACAGAATAATAAATGTTACTGCTACTAACTATTCCCTATTCAGTGTAAGCAGCTGATCAATTTGTGTCACCATGATAAACAGTAAATAGTCTGATGAGGCATAGGTCATGTTTTAACACTTCCTTTGGGTCTCCAAGCTCTTCTTCTCGTCATACACTGTAATCATATCAGCAGCCCCATGCTATGACTTTATATAATCTCTTCTTCCTTGAAGTCTATACCTCTCTGTATTCATTTCAGTTAATGCATCATCGCATTCATAGTTCAAAAACTTAGGACATGTGATCTGGGGTTGGGGTTTTTGGTTTCTGCTCCCATTCATTGTTGGGAAATCAAAATTGGTGATTTATTTCACACCAAGCAATTAAAAGCACACCCGGGAGAGCAAGTTCTGTGTATCCAAGGCAATGAATGACCCTGGAAAGAAGCAGCTGTCCCTCTACCATTTTTTGCCACAGGATAGTAAAAAAACACCCTGGAGGAAACCCTGTGACAGCTCCAGGACATGTCACCTTTTAGGTTTCGGGATGTCACCTGCCTGAGACACCCAGAGAATGACACAAAGGAGCATTGGTACATTGTGTGTGAGGCATTTCAGCACCGGGTAAGGGGACAGCTCCGGGAGAGCTGGGAGCTTCTTACCTGTCGCCAGGTTGAGGGAAATCCTGGCCTCGGCCAGATAAGGGGTGTCACTTTTTGACCTGACTCTCCTGATGGGTCGCCGGTCAGTCTCCTCCTCTGAAGATGCCGCCATTAAGGGGTGAGCAGTGTACAGGGTCGCCCGGCGAGCTAATGCAGTGGGGAAAACCAAAACCAAAAAGGGGGAAGGACAAGAGGGAGGAGGAAGAAAAAGATCAAGGATGAGGGGGAGAGGTGGAGGAGAGAGAGAGAGGAAAGGGAGAAAGGGGGAGAGAAAGCGACAGGAGGGGGGAGGGGAGGAGGAAAACGGCAGAAAGACAGACAGGGGAAGGGTAGGAAGGAGAAAGAGAAAATGTGTTAAGGATCTGCGTTTAGATGGGAACCGGAGCAGAGAGAGCAGCAGTGAATGGGAGGTGAGGAAATCCCTCCCCTATCTCAGCAGCAGCAGCAGCAGCAGCATCCTCACTATTCATGTTCATAGGAGCAGAGATACAACCACAGCTATGGAAGGGGACATCTCTCCCAGGACCATGCAGCGAGGTCCATTGGCGGGTACAAGGGAACTGCTGTATTCATCCTGGCAGCATCTGATTTTGGAGGGTTACATAGGAATTCATAAACCACTACTAGTGCTGGATGGGACTGCATTAGGTTAATTCAGAAAACCTCATACAGTAGATGTCTAGCTATAAAGGCTGAGCTGAAGTGATGTTATGGGCTAAAATAAAAATGTCATTAATGGCACAATTCTGACTTTAATGACAACGAGGGCTATGTATACTCTGGTTAACAAAATGTACAAACTGAGGAAAATTAGCAGCAGTCGAATTTTAGGGAAAAAAACACCTCATTGGTTTCAATTAGATTTTCTTAGTTTGATACACACCTGGTGCAGCGTTTTACCTGTTATAAACCTTGATACATAGCGTCAAAAGACTCAATTAAAGTCCTGTAAGCCAATAAGGTGGGGATGTGAGATACCGTACTGCTGAATAATAAACGAGACTTGCTTTCAATCAACTACAGTAGATTACAGTAGTACTACAGTACACACACAACGGAGGGAGAGGTGACCACTCACCTCGAGATTGTGGGGTTGTTACATGGGTTATCTTTCCCATTTTATTGTACCATACTGTGGCCTCGTCTAACATCTGTACATTTGAATCTAGGATATAGATGTCATTTTTGACTCGGAAATACAAGCATGTGGTGGCTGAATGTGTGTATCTTTAGCAAGATAACTTTTAAAACTCACAAGGGCACACACCACTAAATAATACATACATGTGTTGCAAATTAATCTAGCGAGGAAAACACACCTGACATGTTTATGCTGCTGCTTTTTGTGTATCATGTTCCTATTTCTGCCAGATATATTGATTTATTCAGCCATATTCCTTTATTGGTGTCAATTGTACCACGGATCTCTAGCTGGCAATAATCCAACTTCCTGATGGCTGCTAACAGTAACATTTCCTAAATAATTTCAGTGCACATAATAATAATAATAATAATAATATATATATATATATATATATATATATATATATATATATACACACGCACGCACGCACGCATGCACGCACGCACGCACACACACACACACACACACACACACACACACACACACACACACACACACACACACACACACACACACACACACGGTAACCAGGGAAATCCAGGTAACAAAGAGACAGCACACCGCAATAATGAAGTAAATAAAGTGTATTAACAACACAGTGGCTGCCCTGTGTTGTTAATACACTTTATTTACTTCATTATTGGGGAGTGCTGTCTCTTTGTTACCTGGATTTCCCTGGTTTCCCTGTACATGTTTCTATATGGGACGAGCATCTGCCTTCATTTGAGAAACCGTGAGTGCAAACTATTTTTTCATTGACTATATATATATATATATATATATATATATATATATATATATATATAATCTCGATGAATAATGTAAAACAGAAATGTGGGTTCATAGTACCAAGTGGATGCGACTTTTTTCTGCAACATAAACACATAGCCTTGGTTAACAATTGTAGTAACTATTCTTTGATTACTTATAGCAATAATAACAGGGTCCAGAAGGTGTCCCATCTGTCTAAAACATCTTCCATTAAACTGTATAATCTTCTAGTCAATGAAACTTTAAAGGCAGGTACAGTGAATACCAGTTGAAATGAGAAGTATGTTTTTTGTGCCAGTTAAACAATTAAAAGACTAGTATGAAAGTGACTTTAGAAATTATTGTAGTGAAGACAGGCTTTCCAGTCACATCAATAAATATATGCAGTATAAATATCTTGAAGCAAGTGTAGTTGAATTATGCCTTAATTCTCCAATACACTACAGTACTTCCCAATTGCTGCAGTTGTGTGAACTATTTCATGTTTATATATCGTTACCTCTTTCCTTCCCTTATTCTAGTATGGTATTTGTTTGGTATTTTAATTCTGCAAAATGTTCATCAGATGTTTTTGTTTCATAGAATTATGTTTTAAGTGCAAATGAAGGTCCTTAATCGATTGAGAATCACTGTAATAGTATTGCTAACTGTTCAGTAAAATGCTATTGTTACTCATCTCTAATACTACATTCCAGTGTTTACAATGTGTCCTGCACTACAGTATATATAGTAATCTATAAAGTGTCTCAGTTGGAGCTTCCCAGTGCTTAAATAATAAATATATTAAAGTGACAGTACTAAAGTGATTTCAATATATAGTGAAATAAATTAACGTGACTGTGATTATATATAGGATTAGGATAAAGGCGGCCGCAGCTGTATAAAAAAGTGTAATAAGGCACTGGGAATATAAAAAGAAATCCCTGACTCAAACTCAAAAAAGGAACAGAGTACTTGGTCCCAAACACATGTAGAATCTCAAAGTTTTAGGATGCAGTGGATGTCATTCAAAAGACAGTGGAGATTGAGATCACACTGAGACTGTCACTTTGAAGATTTTCTCTGCAATGTTTTAAAAGTTTTTTTCAATGTGAGTGCACATTTTTTACATTTATTCAGATAAAGTTTGTTTATACTATCTGCACTATTGCATTTTTCTCAGTTTCTCCCCCCCAAGATCAATTGCAGTTCACAGATTGACTCACAGTTTGCCACAGTATGGGACATGCTTATTTAATCCAATTACATGTGAGTAAACCCTTCAGATGAATTTGCAGACCACATACCTGTTGTGACAATATGGCGACATTATTTTTTCTTGGAGCACATCCACTATATATAGTAACTATGTTATATATCCTACTCAAGATTTTAATATGATACATTGCCTCTTTTAGACCACCCTGTTAGCTACCAAATAAGATCTGTCAGTGGTATCTTTGTTGAGGTTACACTGTAGGAATTGAGGCCAATAACTATACAAGTCAATGGAATGGAACATGGATGATTAATACATCTTCTTCATTTCCTTTCCAAATTCCCCTGAAATATTGTGTTTTCAGATGTTCGTTGGTATCATCCTACTGTAGATGCAATCACATTTTAATGTGAATATTCTTTCTATATACATATTTTGATAAGGAGACCCAATATAGTATTATTTATTCAACACAAAGCCTTCTTTTTGAGATATGTAAAAAGTATCCTGTTCTAAACACTTCTGTTTTGGGAGCCTTGGAACACAAAAGATAATTAACAATAGTTTATGGACTCCATCTCAGTGTCCTAAGAGTACTGTGGTGTGCTTACCAGCAGCCATCTTTTTCTTGCTCAGATTGCCAGCGACATTGTAAATGTGTAAAGGAACAGCAAAGTCTTCTTTACTATAAATTAAACCACCCTTGCACTCAAGCACTCACCGTTGTTTGAATATGTATGTAAAGGGATTAAATAGATGAAATCATGTCAAGATTGGATATAGATAGTATATCATGTAGAGTGGTACAGGGTCCAAATTGGGAGTCTCTACCACTCATGTCTCAGTCTGGCCTCTGCAAACTCCTTTGTGTATTCAAATGGTTTGGCAGTAAGGCCTCTGGTTTCCAATAGCAGTTTCAAAATGTACATTTTCCATTTCTTTAGAAATGTACTGCTCCTGCTATCCCTATCCAGAGAGACATAAGACCTTTCAGTAGACATGACTCCAGTCTACTAGTTGCCCCAGGATGGGTGGTTAGACCTCCCGGGTGGGTAGCGGGAGGGGTTACTCCCGCTTTCTTTCTCTAGCCTCTTTTTTTGGCCTTCAACAGTGGACTGCAGCCAGCAGCCACAAGGATGGCACTACCTAGACCTGGTTTTCACTAAAAACATTTCTCTCTATGATTTTTCTATTTCTCCCTTTTCTCTCTCTGACCATCATCTCATCTCATTTTGTCTCTCTCACTTTTCCCCTTCTCCACCTCCATCTACCCATCATTTCTGCAGAGACCTACCAGCTTTTGATTCCACTTTACGCTCCTCACTCTCCTCTCTCAGCTCTGCTCCAGACCCTGACAATCTAGTCAGGAACTACAACTTTGCCCAATCCTCCTCTCTTGATCTACATGCCCCGCTTTCTCTCTGCCATTCTCACCCTTCTAACACCAAACCCTGGCTACATTTCCTTTAGCTCTTGCTTTGGTTTCTGGACCGTCTCGTGCTCCCTCTTGTACCAAGTCACCTGGCCTCTAATCTCTTCCTCCAGCGATGCTCTGGTGATGCTCAGGGTAGCCTTCAGTTCCTCTTGCTGCTCTGCCAGGACACAATAGGTACTCAGACGTTCCTGCAGCACTTTTACTTTGTTAGCTGCCTGCAGATTTTCTTCTTTCCCCTCTGTAGGTGCGTATGCAGATCTTGCAGATGGCTCTGCAGTAAGTGCTGTGTTTGGGTGCATTGCTCCAATGCTTCTAACTTTTCCTGTTCAAATTTCATTTTTTCTAGCTTGTGAACCTTTTCATTAATTTCACTGACAAGGTCAGTCAAATCAGAAATTTCCTATTTCAGACTTGTATTTTCTCTTTGTACAGTCTCTATAATTTTCAGGCCCTCCACGTAGTCCTCCTTCCATTTACGCACTTTTGAGTTGAAACTCCAGGTATCCTGGTGTGAGACTATTAGCTCTGGGTTGGGAGTCTGATGCTCCTTCTGAGAGACTTTAAGATCCATACTAAGACTGTGGACATCTTTTTGAGAGTCTCCAGCTCCTCGGCGAGACAAGGAAAAGCCTTTTTAGAGATTTCCAGTTCTGTCCGGCGACTGCTGATTTCTTGGTTTGAGACATTCAGTTCTACTGCACCGACACACTTTATTCGAGCAAATACCCGGTATGTACCTGGCAGATACCTGGAATGCGCCGCTCCTCACCTCTGACAAGCCCCGTTGCGTTTGCCTTCCCAGCCTGGGTTCATGCCTGGCTGACGGGCGGCTGATCTGTTAAATGATAATGATTAGGATTTAATAGGCTGCAATGCTTCGCGTGTCTACCAGATGGCATAAATTCATGAATTGTAATGCAGTATATATATATATACTGTGCAGTATTGCAGCCAGCGGGAATAAAATGCTTCAATCCCTGCTTGGAAAATACCTCAATGCACTCGGGCAGAAAACAGTCACAAACCTCAATACACCCGGGTATACCCGAATTCGTGGGACTAGCCGAGCTCGAATAAAGTGTGTCGCCAGTGTATGCATAGAGTACAAAAAAGACACAGCGCACAACGCTCATAGTGCATTACAAGATATTATTGACATATATAATAAATGGGTGAGTAATGTGCGTACATCAAGTATGATAATAACGAGCAGTTTCGGGATATTTTACCCAACACCTCCGGAGACCAGAATGGGTGTCCTTGCAGGAGTGATGCTGCTGTCCTCGATATCACAGGGTCCTATTGAAGTCGGTTGCACACCTCTGCTGTTCCTTGCTCCCCTAAGCACAGGCAGGCTTGGAGCTGCTGGTTCCTGCAATGTTTCAGCAGGGCAGTCTTTAGCATCAGCTGGGCGTCAGCACTCTCCTCCGCGTGAAGCGCTTCAAGATCGTGACGTCACCACGGGGGTTTTCGGCGCCGCTCACAGGCAACCAAAGTCGCGCAGTAGGGTGCTGATATAGAGCTAGAACACTAATAAACCTTGTCCTACGCGTTTCGAAACGGAACGTTTCTTCATCAGGGACTGATAAAGAGTGGATTCTGGTAAAACCTGTGATGTGCAGGCCCTATTTCCTATTTCCAGTGTCTCCCCCTTCTTTTGGGGATCTATATGTCTGTTCCTGACGGAGTCTAAAAAACCCGAGGGTGGGGGATGGGTCGGTGATCTCTGTCTGGGACTTGGTTTAAAAACTCTTTGATTAACATTCGACTCATATCTAACATATTCTCTTTGTCCATATTTAAAATTTGGAATGTAATTTTTGCCTTTATAATTTGGGTTTCTAAAATGACCCTCATATCTAGATTGGCGGGGATATCCATTGCCTGGGGTGTAACCCCTTCTATCCTCATAGCCTTGGACATCCCTGCCCCTCTCATTCCAATTTTCCCAACCTCTTTGATTAGGTGTAGGAGTAAAATTACTATGCTGTTCAGTGTTTCTAGTTTGGGATTGGGAAGAATCTCTTTTATCCCCACCTTTCTGATTTGTTTTAACTGACCTGCTTCTTTCTTGGTCTTTACCCCAATTCCTTTGTCTATTGTTATCATAGTCGGCCTTGTCTCTGAAGAACTTTTCATGTTTCTTTTTAATGATTTCTTCCTCCGCATGTTCAAGTTTCATGCGGAGGTCGTGCTCAAGCTCAGAGCAGTCATAATCGATTACCAAGGGCTCAAGCACTTTTATAACATCAGAAATCTCTTTATCCATTGCTTTTAGCATTTTAGTTCTTTTACTTAAATATGTTTTTAGACTTTGTAATCATTTTAACTATTTAATTTTACTTTTCTGCTGCTCAATGTGTTCAGAACTCTTCCAATACTTTCATGCTTTCTTTTATACCCTATATTCTATCACCCACTATTCAGGTCCATAGGGCAATGATATTATTGATTCTGTGTGTATTTATCATGTTTTTAACACCTTTTTCTTTATTTTAGCCCATCTACTGCGTCTTGGTTAACAGTGTTTTTGTTAATAAAGTTTGTTCATAGTTTTTTTTTGCATCTGTTAATCATAGCTAGTGACGTATGGTTTCGGGACTTTAAACCCGCCCCTGTTGGCTTCCTATTGGACAATTACAACTAAGGACTTAGCCAATGAGATACGATCGCGGGATTTATACGTTTTACCAGAATCCACTCTTTATCAGTCCCTGATGAAGAAACGTTCCGTTTCGAAACGCGTAGGACAAGGTTTATTAGTGTTCTAGCTCTATATCAGCACCCTACTGCGCGACTTTGGTTGCCTGTGAGCGGCGCCGAAAACCCCCGTGGTGACGTCACGATCTTGAAGCGCTTCACGCGGAGGAGAGTGCTGACGCCCAGCTGATGCTAAAGACTGCCCTGCTGAAACATTGCAGGAACCAGCAGCTCCAAGCCTGCCTGTGCTTAGGGGAGCAAGGAACAGCAGAGGTGTGCAACCGACTTCAATAGGACCCTGTGATATCGAGGACAGCAGCATCACTCCTGCAAGGACACCCATTCTGGTCTCCGGAGGTGTTGGGTAAAATATCCCGAAACTGCTCGTTATTATCATACTTGATGTACGCACATTACTCACCCATTTATTATATATGTCAATAATATCTTGTAATGCACTATGAGCGTTGTGCGCTGTGTCTTTTTTGTATCCATTTGTTAGCTCCAGGGGGTATCTGAGCCCCCCCACTCCATCACAGCTGCAGACGCTCAATCCTAGGTTAAGTTATTTAATTATTCGCTTATTTTTCACCTATCACGTCACTATTTGGTTTTGCGCACTATCACTCTCTTTTGTTCACTATGCATAGAGTATAGCTTATTCTGAGAGACTTCCAACTCTACGCAATTGCGAACCTCTTGCTGAGAGACTCTAATCTCTTTCAGTGCCTCCTCATACTTCTGTTTCAGGTTAGCAATCATTTTGTCAGACTTGCTCTGCTTTTCATCCATGGCAGCAACCGCAGTGTTTTCCCTTTCTAGACTAGTCGTCACCTCCTCTAACTCACTCCACAAGAGACACTCCGTTTTCTCCCAACCTGCCTACTCAAGTAAACCTGGCAGTATACATCTCTGTAACTCTTTGTTAGCCTCTTTCTCCAATTGTTCACGGAGAAGGTCACAGTCCTGCCTGGCAGTTTGCATCTTCAGGGCTGGTCAAGGGATCATCACTTATTGGTTCTAGCTCTGCTCTCCTTGTACGGTTTGTTAAGGGTTTATTACGGTCCAGATAGACATTTGTGTGGTGTACCCGACTTCTGCCTTGGGCCTTCTGGAGATTCTGTTCTTCCAGAGACGAATCATCCATTCCCTCTAGGCTGCAGGAAAATCCATCTCCTGGCTTCCTATCAAATCTGTATCACACACTAAATTCTCTTCTACACTTTTAAAACTTTACACTTCTTCCCTGCCTTACATCACAGCGCTAATTTCTCGCTATACACCATCCCCACTCTTGCCTTCTGCTCAAGGATATCTTCCCTCTACACCTTTTGTTTCTAAAGCCCTCTTCCGCCTTAAACCTTTTTCACTGACTGACCCACACCTCTGGAATACCCTTCCCTCAATATCTGACTAGCACCCTCTCTATCCACCTTTAAGACCCTTCTTAAAACACACCTCCTTAACAAAGCATATGAGTAGCACCGTGGCTGATACTTTACACCTTAGGCCAGCGGTGCGCAAACTGTGGGGCGCGACCCCCAGGGGGGGCACGAGACTGCCGACGGGGGGCGCGGGGTTTACAGAGGCCCCGCGCGCTTCCCGAAGGCACTTAAATTAAGTGCCGGGGGAGCAGCAGGGCCTCTGTAAACCATACTTACCCGTGGCTCCGGCGGCTTCCTCCCGGCGTCGCCATGGCAACGCGGCGTCAAATTGACGCTGCGAGGTCATGTGACGTCACGTTGCTATGGCAACGTGACGTCATTACGCCGGAGCGAGGGTAAGTTGGGGTTGGGGGGGGCACGGGAGTGAGGGGACAGCCGGCAGGGGGGCGCAGGGAAAAAAGTTTGCGCCCCCCTGCCTTAGGCTGCGCTTATAGTGCTGGCAACGTCGCCCGAAAACAAATGTATTGCCGCCGTCGCGTGCGCTTATAGTAAGCGCGACGGCAGCAACACAAAATTTGGAAGCCGGTCAAATTTGATTTTTCAGAGGCTGTCGCCACATGTGACAGCCTCTGAACCAATCAATGACCTGGTCGCCTGCGATGTCGCCGCAAAGTGAATGACAACTTTTGCTAGCGGCGACGGGTGACATCACCTGTCACGTTGCCGTCGCGCGCATTATAAGCACGGCCTTATACATAAACCTTAGCCCCTTACAGATGCACTTACCAGAGCACCTTCGTACTGTCTCTGCTTACTAATTCCATTGAAAGATCTTCGGAGCAGGGACTCCTTTTCCTAAATGTCATTTTTATGTCTGATGCACTTCTTCCCACTATGTGTTATTTGTATTATTTGTTATTTATATGATTGTCACGTGTATTACTGCTGTGAAGCGCTATGTACATTAATGGCGCTATATAAATAAAGATATACATACCTACATTACCTTAGCACTAGTAACCGCTAAGTAATTAAGGGATTAACCCCTTCTGCAACCCTACCAGGAGGCCTAACCACCCACCCTAGGGTGACTACAATCTTCACCCACCCCCTCTACCACCAACAAACTGGGTACTGGTGGTTAAACCCTTCATTACCTTAGCAGTTAGCTACTAATGTAATAAAGCTCTGCTTTTATTTTATATTTGTTACATAGGATTGAAGCAGGGAGTCTCCAGGGCTGAACCACATTACTTTCAGCTGCAGTGCCCCCATCTTCCCCAGGTACAGGCCCCAGCATTGGGTGTCAATATCTCTTGCAAGTTTAAATGTCCCAGTCGAGGGGGCTGTGACACAGTACATTTAAAATTTGCATAAGATACCGGCACCCAATATAGAGGCCTGTACCTTAGGAATTATGGGGCCCACGGATCTGAAATTAATGCGGTCCAGCTCTGGAAACCCCCTGCTTCAATCCTATGTACTAAAAATAAAAACACTGCAATCGCCTGTAAGAGCTGTACATAGAGAGGGATCACTTCTCTCTCCTCTCTCTGTGTAGCTCTTCCAGACTGGTGGAGGAAAATAGTAAGTGCAGGTCATTTAGCTTGTAAAGCAACTACAAAATCGAATAGTATGGCACTATTTTTAATAAATGGTATAGAAGTTGCTATTTGCAATAGAGAATAACATTTTTCACAAGTTTCCTACTGCGAGCTATGAACATGCCAACACGATCAATTTTGCAATTACAAAATCGAAGCTACTAGAATACGCCCCTAAGACTTTATCTGCAATTTCTTTGGCCATGTTGTGGCACCATCAGTTGTAGCATTTGTAGAAATGTTCTTCTTCCTGTCTGCCTTTTCCTGTCTTTGAGACTTAGTTGCCCTGTTGACTGTAGCCCTCTAAATATTTTTCCATAGATATTTCGAAATAAGACAGAGAACTGAAAATAGGAGCTGTGTCAGAGACTAGAAATAAGTGTTCATTGTGTCTTGATTGTGATCTTGACTTTCTATTGCATTGTACCTTACAAGCCCTTAGGAGTCAGACCATTTCTTGTTGCTTTATAACCCAGGGACACTGGGAATGTGGCCATTCAAAGAGCTGGTGTCATTGCTCTGTCCAGACTAGAGCAGATAGGCTTCAGGCTGTCTGATGTACAGTATAGGTTATAAAGTTTCCTCTTCCTTCTTTTCAAAGTAATATTTTTATTTTTCATTTGAACACAGCAGCAGTGTCCTGGAATATTGACAGATCTCCTCCAGAGGAGCCCCATAGGAATCTACAAAGAGTAGTGAAACGCATAGGGCGGCATCAGAGGTGAACTACCAGAGTGGACAAGCCCAGCTGACACTCTGCAGTCCCATTTTGTGTTTGCGCAGACCAGACAGATCTCTGGAGAGTTGCTGTAGGTAGAGAGGATCCACACCACAACAGACTAGCAGCACTGTTCCAGCAGTTAGCTGATCTCTTCTGGACCCCTCTTGAGTGTCCTACATAGATGATTCCCACATTTGTTCGGGAGTTTTTAACTGTATTATCTCATTTGTTGTTAGTAAAATTGATTTGCACCATGTATTTTCCTCCAAAGATAACAGGCAGCCTCAGAGAGCCTAGTATGCTGCGCTATCTTGCGCTGCACAGTGGGGTTGCCTGCGTGTCATGACTGTGCGTTAGGCACGGCCAGCTCTGCTCCACACTTGGACTCTGGGAAACGGAGGGGTCAAGATTTCCCTCCAATCGATTCGGCCCATGAGCCAGCATGAATAGTGGCGTTACACGGTGCAAAACCGTAATCTACCTGTAAGTAGTTTTTAAATTAAACTTTGTAATGTTGAACTAGTAAAATGCAATTTTTTTGCCCCTTTTTTCAATTTGCTCAGATGTGAAGAAGTATTTATATATAATGTTTTATATTTTTACTATGAACATAGTAAGAAAAAGTTTTGAAGGGTTTTCACAATCTGTAACCAATCTTTGTTTGCTGTAAGATTACTTGTTGATTTCACAGGTTAATTGTGTATTAGCTATTATAATTTTGCCCTTTGTTTGTAAAACACCTGTTAGAAAAACAAAGAAAATTGTGTGGCAATAAATGCGCAATAAGCATGCATTTCACTTCACCCTTTCAAAATAAATATATACTGTGTAGTATTGTCAGGGTCGCCTAGACCTCCTGCCTAGCCATAGCTTCCTTGTCCACTGGGTGTGCTGCTGCCTTCTGTTGGCTCTGGGTTCCTCTGTCTGTCTGTCTTCTTGTTGCTCCTGTCTCTGTCCTTATAGCTTGCTTCCTGTCTGTTGTTTTTGCCTTTGCTTGATGTCAGACTCCTTATGCACATGCTTCTGATTCCTGATTTGTTTCTGTACCTGTACCTGTATTATAGAAGTCTGTTCACAGTAAAAGCCCTTGCTGGTAATCTGGCTTGTCCCTGTTTGTTCCTGTTCTCAGTCCCTGCCCCCAGACCTGTCCTGTCCCGCCTGTCCTGTTCCAGTCTCCTCGTTGCCGACCTCTGCTCGTTACCTGACTTCGCTACCTGCCGCCTGCCTCGGACCCCTGCTTGTTACCTGACTTCGCTACCTGCCGCCTGCCTCGGACCTCTGCTTGTTACCTGACTTCGCTACCTGCCGCCTGCCTCGGACCCCTGCTTGTGACCCCTACTTCGCTTCCTGCTGTTCCGGCCACCGAGATCCTACCCGCCACAGGAGTCTCCCGTGACAAGTATATACCTGGCACATTGTGGATCGGGTATACAGAAGATTGGGAAGGGCTGGGATTGACCCGGCGGTCTTGGTACATGTTGGAACCAATGACAAAGTTAGAGAAAGATGGATGGCCCTAAAAAATGATTTCAGGGATCTAGGCCAAAAGCTTAAGGCAATGACCTCCAAGGTAGTATTTTATGAAATACTACCAGTGCCATGCGCTACCGCAGGGAGACAGTCAGAGATTAGGAAGGTTAATGCATGGCTAAGAAAGTGGTGTAGGAAGAAGGGTTTGGGGTTTTTAGAGCACTAGGACTCCTTTTCAGACAGGTTTTTGGGGGTGCTTAAAGACAATTATATGACCAAAATTATTGAGGAACCAACCAGGAGACGGGCAGTACTGGACTTGGTAATATTAAACAATGAAGAAGTAATAGAAAATATTCAAGTCCTGGAACATTTGGGTAACAGTGATCATAATATGGTCTCATTTGAAATAAATTATCAAAAAACAGATTACTTGGGTTCAACAAAGACCTTAAACTTACATTGGGATGAGGTTTTTGCAAGGAAAATGTAGAAGATAAATGAGCTGTCTAAAACATTGTTAGAAAAGCACACTTATCAGTGTATAGCATTGGGTAATAAGTATAAAAGAAATAAGTCAAAACCAATGTGGCTAAATAAACAGGTAGGGGAGGAAATGGAAAAGAAGAGGCAGTTGTTTAGATTCTTTTAGTCAGAAGGGACAGAGGCATCGTATCAGAATTATAAGGAATGTAACAAAAATTGCAAAGGGCAATCAAATTAGCAAAAATGGATAATGAAAAAAGGATTGCAGTAGAAAGTAAGATCAACCCTAAAAAGTTTTTTAAGTACCGTAATAACAAAAAAATGAGAAAAGAAGATATAGGACCCTTTCAGTGTGAGATGGGCAGGCAGATTATTGGAGATAAGGGAAAAGCAGAGGTTCTTTGTCTCTGTGTTTACCAGGGAAGAATCATGTTCAATTGTAGTGCCGCAGGAGGAGATCACGACCTCCATATTAATGAACAATTGGTTAACTGAGGAAGAAGTTCATAAGCGAGTTGAAAAAATTAAAGTAAATAAGGCACCTGGCCCCCGATGGCATACATCCAAGAGTTCTCAAGGAGTTAAGCTCAGTAATAGCCAAACCATTATATTTAATATTCAAGGACTCCATTTCCACAGGCTCAGTACCACAAGATTGGCGTAAAGCAGATGTGGTGCCTATATTTAAAAAGGGAGCTAAATCCCAACCGGGAAATTACAGACCTGTAAGCCTGACTTCAATAGTGGGGAAACTACTTGAAGGTTTAATACGGGATAATATTCAGGAATACCTAATGGAAAACAAAATTATTAGTAATAGTCAGCATGGATTTATGAAGGATAGATCATGCCAAACTAACTTCATTTGTTTCTATGAGGAGGAAAGTAGGAATTTAGACCAGGGTAATGCAGTTGATGTGGTCTACTTAGATTTTGCAGAGGCTTTTGATACGGTTCCACACAAGAGGTTGGTGTACAAAATAAAGCAAATTGGACTCAGTAAAAATATATGCACCTGGATTGAAAACTGGTTGAAGGACAGACAACAGAGGGTTGTCATAAATGGAACCAAATGGAACTTTTTCAGTTTGGTCTAAAGTCGTGAGTGGAGTACCTCAGGGATCAGTACTGGGACCCCTGCTTTTTAATTTGTTTATTAATGACCTTGAGTTTGGCATCGAGAGCAAAGTCTCGATCTTTGCTGATGATACTAAATTATGTAAGGTAGTAGAATCAGAGCTGGATGTAATTTCTCTCCAGTTGGACTTGGAGAGACTGGAAACGTGGGCAGGTAAATGGCAGATGAGGTTTAATACAGATAAATGTAAGGTTATACATTTGGGAATCAAGATTAAATAGTCGACTTACAAATTAAATGGAGATATATTGGGGGAATCCTTGATGGAGAAGGATTTAGGAGTGCTTGTAGAAAGCAGGCTTAGCAATATTGCCCAAAGTCATGCAGTAGGTGCAAAGGCAAACAAGATTTTATCTTGCATTAAACGGGCAATGGATGTAAGGGAAGTAAACATAATTATGCCCCTTTACAAAGCATTTGTAGGACCAGGCCTGGAATATGAAGTACAATTTTGGGCACTACTCCTTAGAAAAGACATTATGGAACTAGAGGGAGTGCAGAGAAGAGCCACTAAATTAATAAAGGGGATGGTCAATCTACCTTATGAGGAGAGGCTAGCTAAATTAGATTTATTTACATTAGAAAAGAGGCATCTAAGAGGGGATTTGATAACTATATACAAATATATTCGGGGACAGTACAAGGAGCTTTCAAAAGAACTATTTATCCCAAGGGCAGTACAAAGGACTCTGGGCCATCCCTTGAGGTTGGAGGAAAGGAGATTTCACCAGCAACAAAGGAAAGGGTTCTTTACAGTAAGAACAGTTAAAATGTGGAATTCATTACCCATGGGGACTGTGATGGCAGATACAATAGATTTGTTCAAAAAAAGATTTGACATCTTTTTAGAAAGGAAAGGTATACAGGGATATTCAAAATAAGTAAACATGGGAAGGATGTTGATCCAGGGATTAATCCGATTTGCCAATTTTTGGAGTCAGGAAGGAATGTATTTTCCCCTTATGAGATATAATTGGATTATATGTCACTGTTTTTTTTTGTTTGCCTTCCTCTGGATCAATAAGTAAGTATAGATATAGGATAAAGTATCTGTTGTGTAAATGTAGCATACTGTAGGTTGATCTTGATATACCCATGTCTTTTTTCAACCATCTACTATGTAACTACTGTATAATTTTCAAGGACACATACAGTAACTTTTACTTTAGGGATAATAAAAACATAGTGTAACGGGTATTCCCCACCCAAGAGCATATGGTATGTGTGTGCGGGGAACCTAATGTTACCAGGTGTGGTGCTTTACCTGTTAGGCTCACAGGGGGCCTAAGCCTCCGCCACGGGGAGCCTGGGGCACGTAAAATAATAGGAGTAACCTCGTACTCGGTGCAGTGCCTCCACCTGCGATGGCTCCCACCAGAGGGGGAGTGATCCTCGCAGGACAATATATATATATCACACACACAGCATGTAAAACAACAAATAACTTTACTGTAGCAACCGTACTTAATCATATATATATCAACAGGTGTCCCTCTCTAGAGGAGACACTACTACTGCGTCTCGCAGGACGCTACCCCCTTTCACCGGGTGATCCCACCCCGTGTCCAGTAACCCCACACAATATGTCCTCCACCCGCAAGTGAGATAAATATATGTGTGACTGCGCAGCCACTATGTCTTATATGAATCGATGGTATAGTTGGTGCACTTGTAGATTACCTGCGGAGCACTCCAGTGCCCGGGCCTGCCAAGGAGCTTCACAAAGGATCCTGATGACGAGGGAATACAGGAACTACCGTCCGGGGCAATCCCACCCGGATGGCTGCTGCAGCCGCAGCGGAGGTCTGAGCCCAAACCTCTGGATGGACGCGCAGCGTCCGCTGTGTCCCTAACTGACTCTGGATAATAAGGGGCACGGTCCCTAACCTGGGGCCTGTCCCTGAATAACACTACACTACTGGTGGCTCAGGGCTATCTGGGGCCTAGGGGGCTGCTGGCCTAGTGCAGGGAGTCACTGACTCCTGCACCCTACCTCCTTCCCCTAGCTGCTCCTGACGCCGACTGACTAACGTGCTCCAAGCCCGCGAAATGTATCCAATCTCCCATGCAGGGAGATACTGTAGCCCTATTGGCTCCCTGGGGTCATGTGGGGTGCTCCTAGGCTCATGGGATATGTAGTCCCTTCTCTAGAGCCCTCTCTCTATTGGGCAGCGTTCGCGCGGTCTATCTGCGCATGCGCAATGTCCCTGGCTGGGCGCCGCATGCGCTCGGGAGCCGCCGGGGACCTCCGGAGCACCGGAGTGCTCCCTGCTTGGCCCCCACCCACCAGAAGTGCCAGCGGGTCTATCAAGTGACCCCCGACAGCGGAGGTAAGAGGAGAGGGGGTCGCGGCACAAAAGGGGACCTGGCTACATCCTCCACCTGGTAAAAAACCCCAATGTCCTCGCTTAGGATACATAACTCAACAATGTACAGAAATTATATAATAAAAATGCAATTCGATCATATAACTGAGCACATTCGCATTGACTTTATACGATGTTGCATAATTCTGTGAGCATCACAATCACAGATTGGATTTTGCTCCGAGACCACTGCTGAGCCTCATAATGGGGTGCCCCAATTTGATCATTGGTTACCCGATTTGGAGGGTACCTGACTCTTTGGCTCCTTCGGAGCTGTTCTTCTACAACTTCCTCTGGGGAGTAATAAACACAGTCCTGAGGCTCAGCCTCTTCCCTTGAGGGGAGAATTGTCTCTGGACAGTCTCTGTTTGGCACAAAGCACGGGCTCTGTGGATCCAAAGGCTGGCCTGTTGGGGCCACCTTAGTAGGCGTTGGCCTACGGGGCCCTTTACCTGTAGCTCCTCCGGGAGATGCCCCTTCTGTGGAGTAGTCCCTTTGAGAGGGTCCTTCCATAGGGTCTTCAGGAGTTTCAGAGTGGTTTTGTTATTGACAGTCTCTTTACCCATCTCTGATAAGTCGGACTCACCGTTGAGCGGTGTGGCCAGTATTTCTGCTTCCTCATCTCCCACTTGTGGAATGGGGAGAAGATGGTTACGGTGCCATACCTTTACCCGGCCTTCAGTGTCTTTGATGCGATAGACCGGGAGGCCAGGCATCTGAGATTCTATTTCATATACCCCGTCTCTCCATCGGTCGGCCAATTTGTGTTTTCCTGGGACTCCCAGATTTCGAAGCAACACAGCGTCTCCAGGACGAAGCTCCCGATATTTGACCTTATGGTCATATCGCCTTTTATTGCAGTCAGCTTAGCTGTAGATTTCTCAGCCTGTTGGTACGCCTGTGGCAAGCTGTCTTTGAGTCGTTGCACGTATTTGAAATGGGTAGCGTTGTGTATCCCATCCGTCGATACGCGAAGGCGTACATCTACTGGCAGTCTCGCCTCTCGTCCGAACATGAGGAAGTAGGGCGAGAATCCAGTCGACTCGTGTCGGGTACAGTTGTACGCGTGAACCAAGGCCTCTACATGTCGACTCCATTCAGTCTTCTGAGCACTCTGTAGAGTTCTGAGCATGTCCAGTAAGGTTCGATAAAATCGTTCGGGCAATGCATCTCCCTCGGGATGGTACGGTGTTGTTCGTGATTTAGCGATGTTCAGCATTTTGAGCAGTTCTCGGATCAGAGTGTTCTCAAAATCCCGACCTTGATCGGAGTGAAGGCAGTTTGGAAGACCGTAGTGCACGAAGTACTTCTCCCATAATATTTTTGCCACCGTGATAGCTTTCTGGTCTTTAGTGGGGAAGGCCTGGGCATACGGGTGTAATGGTCCGTGATGACCAGCACGTTGCATATTCCTCGGCTATCAGGTTCAATGCACAGAAAGTCCATACACACAAGATCCATGGGGCCAGAACTCTTCAGATGGCCCATGGGTGCTGCTCTGGTGGGCAGGGTCTTGCGTTGTATACACCGAGTACAACGGCGACAATGGCGTTCTACGGCCTCTCGCAACTTGGGCCAGAAAAAGCGGTCTCGGACCAACCCAAAGGTCTTCTCCACACCAAGATGTCAATGTTCATCATGTAGGGACTTTAATACCATGTATTGCAAGTTCTTAGGGAGGACTAGTTGTCGTCTATCCGGGTGGTTGTGGTATTGCACCACCCGATAGAGTAAGCAGTTATCGATTTCAAATTTGTCCACTTCCCGCATGAGCGAGGCAACCAAGTCGTTGGGAGCACGCTTCAGAAGGGCTGGATTCTTCTTTTCAACGGCTTGCCTAATGATATTAAAGACAGGATCTCGTATTTGGTAGTCTACCAGATCTTTCCACCGTAGCACTTTGTCATGAGTTATGTTCATCCCTTTTGGATCGCAGTAGGCGGCTGGGACAGCCTGCGACTGGCATCCCAAAGAATCCACAACCCGTAATTCTGAGAAGGCCACTTGATCATTTACGATGGCGGCAGTGCTACACATAGCTCGCACCCCTGGTCCTGGGAGTTCTTCCCATTCCTCATCATCTTGAGTAGCACTTAGCCCTGGCCGCCTGGAGAGGGCGTCAGCCCCGACATTCAAGGGTCCCGGCTTATACTTCAGGGAGAATCGGTAATTGTTCAGAGCTGCCAGACATCGGTGTCCTGCTGCATCCAATTTGGCCGAGGTATTGATGTACGTGAGGGGATTGTTATCCGTCCTTACCTCAAACGTAACACTGTAAAGGTAATCGTGGAGCTTCTCGGTGATCGCCCACTTGAGAGCCAGGAACTCCAACTTGTGGACGGGGTATTTCTGTTCACTGGGTGTCAGACTGCGGCTGATGTAGGCTACAGGCCGAAGGCCCTCGGGGTGCTTCTGGTGCAGGACGGCACCCAGTCCATTGAGACTGGCATCCACATGCAGAACGTATGGTTGTTTGGGATCAGCATACGCAAGCACCGGCGCTTCGGTCAGACACTTCTTCAATTTCAGAAAGGCCTGTTCACACTCAGATGTCCATTTATCGCCAAACGGCTGACGGGCCGATACGGCCTTCCTTCCTGTATCTTCGGGGTATATCTTCAACAAATTGTTTAGGGGTTTATCTCTACTAGAGTACCATTCCACGAAGCGACGGTAATACCCACAGAACCCGAGGAAGGATCGTAGTTCTGTGACATTCTCGGGACGCGGCCAGTTCACGACCGCTTCTACTTTGGCTGGGTCGGTGGCGATGCCTTGAGCAGACACAATGTGCCCCACGTAGGTCACCGAGGTGTGACAAAACCGGCACTTGTCTAGGGACAATTTCAACCCTTCCTTCCCAAGACGGTCTATCACTTTAAGCAGCCTCTCTTCGTGCTCTTCCAGAGTCCTTCCAAAGACAATGATGTCGTCCAGGTAGACAAGACACTCCCAAGCGTTCATGTCCCCAATAGTCTTCTCCATCAGTCGTTGGAAGGTAGCAGGGGCCCCACATATACCTTGGGGCATACGTGTAAATTGGTAGAACCCCAGGGGACAGACGAAGGCTGTTTTCTCCTGATCCTCTGCATTCATGGGTACCTGATAGTACCCGGATCGTAGATCAAGCACGCTGAACCATTGGCTTCCGTTCAGAGCATTCAGGATCTCTTCAATGCGAGGAAGGTTGTACTGGTCCGGTATCGTACGATTGTTCAAGGTTCGATAGTCGACACA
The DNA here is from genome assembly GCF_040206685.1 of Ascaphus truei. Lineage (NCBI taxonomy): Eukaryota > Metazoa > Chordata > Amphibia > Anura > Ascaphidae > Ascaphus > Ascaphus truei. The sequence goes on from NC_134484.1 coordinate 186,603,910, forward strand.
CAGTCGTACGAACCTGTTCTTTTTCCTCACCACCACTATGGGAGAGACGTAAGGGCTCCGTGACTCCATCAAATCCCAGCGGTCTCCATTTCTTGCAAGACGTTCCTCACATCGTCCACATCCGTAGGGGCGATGCGACGAGAGCGTTCCCGGATCGGAGTGGCATCACTCAGTCTAATGGCATGTTGAGCGCTGTGACTGCACCCCACATCCATCTCACTCGTGGAGAATACAGTCCGTCATTTATTCAACTGGGTTGTCAGCCGCTCTTTCCACTCCGTTGGCAACGTTGACTCGCCGAAGTTGAAGTCTAACTCGACTAATCGCTCATCCACTGCAGCAGCGTTCACCTGAGACGTTGTTTCTACAGGGCTAACCGTATATATGCAACCCAGACTCTGTCTGGCATCAAGATCCATCGGGAATGGGGAGATGTTCTGCACATATACGTAAGTTCGTAGAGGGATTTTAGTCGTCCACTCCCTTACTTCGGGTAGTACCCTATACCCTCTCTGAACTTCTTCCTCGGGGGTACTCTCCAGAGAGAAGAGCTGATCGTTCTCATCTCGCTCGGGATAACAGCACCAGATGGCCATCCATTGCACTCCCCCTGGTAATATGGTCGTCAGTCCACGTTGGCGATTGTAGAGATCCCCGTGACGCTCCAATGCATATACCCGGTTGCACTCCTCTCGTAAGACGGGGTCTAGGAGCGAATTGGCCAGCGGCAACTCGTTGGTCTCTTTCAGGTATGCTCTGATTACAGCTTGTACTATATCAGTGTTGGTTCCCAAGATGATCGGATGCTTACACTGGTCTTGGGGCTCCGGGCATACCATTGTCGCTACATGCATGGGGTTTTTCTTGACGGTGTTCAGTTGGAGTATTTCCAGTTGAACCCTTACAATCCCATCGATGGGGTAGTCTTCATTACTTAACCCCCTAACCTTCATATGTTCGGCCAACCTCAGGGGGCAGTGTCTAAGGTGCTGGTCATAGAACTTGCGGTATATAATGGTCACTTGTAATCCCGTGTCCAGTAGGGCCGATGCGTAGATCCCTTCCAGTATAACAGGCACGATGGCCGCGGGGCCTACTTGACTGTAAGCTTCCCTTGGTGAGGCGTCATCACTGGGGCCGGAGTCAGAAGGGGCATCTTCGGTTCCAGAAGGAGGGGGTTCTGGGTCAGACGCTGCCATTTGTACGCGGCAGACCATTGACCGGGCTGATTTTCCTCTATCGGGAGTTTTTTCCTCTGGAGGATCCCCCCTCTCTGGACAGTTACTGGAAAAGTGGCCCTTCTTACCGCAGTTATAGCACACAACCTCGCGGCATTCTGGACGAACCCTGTGACGGGGAAGGTGGTCTGTCGGAGGGTATTGACTTGTACCCCTTGGACGAGGCGGCAGACTCTTCCTTCTTCTCCATAGAGCACTTTCCCTTTGAGACGGAGGGGCTCTTGGATTTTGCGGTAGAGTGTAACAAAGCATGTGCCTCCTGAATTTTCACCTGGCGCAGCAACCCGGTGAACATAGGGGGACTCCCGTCCATTATTTTGCTGCAGAGCATATTGGCTATGGGGTGAGTGGGGCTTGATCCCCGCAGGTACTGCTTACTAAGCGCCTCATCCATCCCAGAGGCAGGAATCAGCTTACGATTGAGTAGGATTCCCAAGACCAATTGCAGGCGGTGTATAAAGGCCGACAAGTCCTCTCCCTCCTTCTGATAGAGTTTGTAGTACTTCGTCCAGATCGCTCCTTCATCTTCTGCTAGTCCGTACGCTTCCAGCAGGAATTCCACCATCTCCAACGCTGTCAACTCTGGATGTTGGTCCCTGTGGATGGTTACAATGGCAGAAGCGGGAGGCTTGAGACACTCCATGATACGCTGCCTTTTTACTGTGTCAGTGCATGACCATTTATCTACGACTTTTAATGCATTCTCCCTCCAAAGGTCTATCCCTTTCTCCCCCTGTGGTAGTGGAAGTACTCCCGAGAAGGCTTTGAGTTTCCGGTAGCTTTGGGACTGGGAGGCTATGGTGATGGCTTCTACGAATTGGGGTAGCGTCACTCCCATTGCGGAACCTTCATTAGTTACCCTCTCTCTGATAGGCCAAGAGTTCACCTCGTGGGGTGCAGGGGCTGGTGGAGAGGGTGGACTGTCAGCCCAACTAGTGGCTCCCGTGAGAGCGCTTGGAGTAAAGGAGACTTTGACACTGGTGCAGTTGGTGTCCAAGTACTGGTGGACGGTTCATCTGAAGCCTGAGGAGGGACCCTTGATGAAAACAATTCCCGTATTACTTGTAATTCCGATTATATAAGGGGGTAGCCTTCTGGCGGGCACCCGGGGGCTACTAGAGTGTTTGGGGCCGTCTGTTGGCACATGTACCGCCCCACAGTGAATAGTATGGCGCTCCAATAAAAAGTAGGGTCGAACACCCTGCCCCGGTACCATACTTTATCTGACCCTAGGAGCTCCCTCAGCGAGTTCCGGATGTCGTTCTCCGCCACTAACGCCACCTACGGCCACAACGTAACTAGGGGGCTCCAGGACGGAGATGGCTCATGCATGGACCTCTTGACGTGAGGAAATTACCATGTTGCTGATCTCTTATGATACTGGTTTGAATAGGGCACCCCAGGTCTGAATCTCAGCAGCGCCTCCAAATGTAACGGGTATTCCCCCACCCAAGAGCATATGGTATGTGTGTGCGGGGAACCTAATGTTACCAGGTGTGGTGCTTTACCTGTTAGGCTCACAGGGGGCCTAAGCCTCCACCACGGGGAGCCTGGGGCACATACAATAAAAGGAGTAACCTCGTACTCGGTGCAGTGCCTCCACCTGCGATGGCTCCCACCAGAGGGGGAGTGATCCTCGCAGGACAATATATATATATCACACACACAGCATGTAAAACAGCCAATAACTTTACTGTAGCAACCGTACTTAATCATATATATATCAACAGGTGTCCCTCTCTAGAGGAGACACTACAACTGCGTCTCGCAGGACGCTACCCCCTTTCACCGGGTGATCCCACCCCGTGTCCAGTAACCCCACACAATATGTCCTCCACCCGCAAGTGAGATAAATATATGTGTGACTGCGCAGCCACTATGTCTTATATGAATAAATGTTATAGTTGGTGCACTTGTAGATTACCTGCCGAGCACTCCAGTGCCCGGGCCTGCCAAGGAGCTTCACAAAGGATCCTGATGACGAGGGCTGCTGGCCTAGTGCAGGGAGTCACTGACTCCTGCACCCTACCTCCTTCCCCTAGCTGCTCTTGACGCCGACTGACTAACGTGCTCCAAGCCCGTGAAATGTATCCAATCTCCCTTGCAGGGAGATGCTGTAGCCCTATTGGCTCCCTGGGGTCATGTGGGGCGCTCCTAGGCTCATGGGATATGTAGTCCCTTCTCTAGAGCCCTCTCTCTATTGGGCAGCGTTCGCGCGGTCTATCTGCGCATGCGCAATGTCCCTGGCTGGCCGCCGCATCCGGGGACTCACTGCGCATGCGCAAAGTTGCGCAACATGGCGGCGCCCTGATCGGGAGCCGCCGGGGACCCCCGGAGCACCAGAGTGCTCCCTGCTCAGCCCCCACCCTCCAGAAGTGCCGGCGGGTCTATCGAGTGACCCCCGGCAGCGGAGGTAAGTGGAGAGGGGGTCGCGGCACAAAAAGGGGACCTGGCTACAATAGTCTAATGTGTGATCAGTGGACCAACTCAAAGATAAATTGGTTTTATTTTACCTGATACTGTATTTGGAAGCTATTTGGAAACAGTTTAATGTAATAACTTATTGTACTAGATCCTTGTTTATAGCATGATATACTGTATTTTCTTAAAAGCTATGTATTTATTTCTGACTAGCCGTTCTTGAAAATGGAGTGAATCACTTGTAAGTAGTATAGTAAGTCAAATAACATGATTTTCACATTGATATCAGAAAAAAAACGGAAACTATTTTGACCTCTTTATTTCATTTTACCTGTAATTTAAGGCTGAGTCCATGGTAACTGCAGTCGTGCGGAAGCGCGCTGAGGCTGAGAGAAAGTGGGTGCTTTCCCTGGCCTTAGTTCGCGCGCCATCCGGGGGCGTGTCGGGGGGCGGGCCAGTGACGTCACGGAGCTGGTTCGCCCTCATTGGACAGTTACTGGAAAAGTGGCCCTTCTTACCGCAGTTATAGCACACAACCTCGCGGCATTCTGGACGAACCCTGTGACGGGGAAGGTGGTCTGTCGGAGGGTATTGACTTGTACCCCTTGGACGAGGCGGCAGACTCTTCCTTCTTCTCCATAGAGCACTTTCCCTTTGAGACGGAGGGGCTCTTGGATTTTGCGGTAGAGTGTAACAAAGCATGTGCCTCCTGAATTTTCACCTGGCGCAGCAACCCGGTGAACATAGGGGGACTCCCGTCCATTATTTTGCTGCAGAGCATATTGGCTATGGGGTGAGTGGGGCTTGATCCCCGCAGGTACTGCTTACTAAGCGCCTCATCCATCCCAGAGGCAGGAATCAGCTTACGATTGAGTAGGATTCCCAAGACCAATTGCAGGCGGTGTATAAAGGCCGACAAGTCCTCTCCCTCCTTCTGATAGAGTTTGTAGTACTTCGTCCAGATCGCTCCTTCATCTTCTGCTAGTCCGTACGCTTCCAGCAGGAATTCCACCATCTCCAACGCTGTCAACTCTGGATGTTGGTCCCTGTGGATGGTTACAATGGCAGAAGCGGGAGGCTTGAGACACTCCATGATACGCTGCCTTTTTACTGTGTCAGTGCATGACCATTTATCTACGACTTTTAATGCATTCTCCCTCCAAAGGTCTATCCCTTTCTCCCCCTGTGGTAGTGGAAGTACTCCCGAGAAGGCTTTGAGTTTCCGGTAGCTTTGGGACTGGGAGGCTATGGTGATGGCTTCTACGAATTGGGGTAGCGTCACTCCCATTGCGGAACCTTCATTAGTTACCCTCTCTCTGATAGGCCAAGAGTTCACCTCGTGGGGTGCAGGGGCTGGTGGAGAGGGTGGACTGTCAGCCCAACTAGTGGCTCCCGTGAGAGCGCTTGGAGTAAAGGAGACTTTGACACTGGTGCAGTTGGTGTCCAAGTACTGGTGGACGGTTCATCTGAAGCCTGAGGAGGGACCCTTGATGAAAACAATTCCCGTATTACTTGTAATTCCGATTATATAAGGGGGTAGCCTTCTGGCGGGCACCCGGGGGCTACTAGAGTGTTTGGGGCCGTCTGTTGGCACATGTACCGCCCCACAGTGAATAGTATGGCGCTCCAATAAAAAGTAGGGTCGAACACCCTGCCCCGGTACCATACTTTATCTGACCCTAGGAGCTCCCTCAGCGAGTTCCGGATGTCGTTCTCCGCCACTAACGCCACCTACGGCCACAACGTAACTAGGGGGCTCCAGGACGGAGATGGCTCATGCATGGACCTCTTGACGTGAGGAAATTACCATGTTGCTGATCTCTTATGATACTGGTTTGAATAGGGCACCCCAGGTCTGAATCTCAGCAGCGCCTCCAAATGTAACGGGTATTCCCCCACCCAAGAGCATATGGTATGTGTGTGCGGGGAACCTAATGTTACCAGGTGTGGTGCTTTACCTGTTAGGCTCACAGGGGGCCTAAGCCTCCACCACGGGGAGCCTGGGGCACATACAATAAAAGGAGTAACCTCGTACTCGGTGCAGTGCCTCCACCTGCGATGGCTCCCACCAGAGGGGGAGTGATCCTCGCAGGACAATATATATATATCACACACACAGCATGTAAAACAGCCAATAACTTTACTGTAGCAACCGTACTTAATCATATATATATCAACAGGTGTCCCTCTCTAGAGGAGACACTACAACTGCGTCTCGCAGGACGCTACCCCCTTTCACCGGGTGATCCCACCCCGTGTCCAGTAACCCCACACAATATGTCCTCCACCCGCAAGTGAGATAAATATATGTGTGACTGCGCAGCCACTATGTCTTATATGAATAAATGTTATAGTTGGTGCACTTGTAGATTACCTGCCGAGCACTCCAGTGCCCGGGCCTGCCAAGGAGCTTCACAAAGGATCCTGATGACGAGGGCTGCTGGCCTAGTGCAGGGAGTCACTGACTCCTGCACCCTACCTCCTTCCCCTAGCTGCTCTTGACGCCGACTGACTAACGTGCTCCAAGCCCGTGAAATGTATCCAATCTCCCTTGCAGGGAGATGCTGTAGCCCTATTGGCTCCCTGGGGTCATGTGGGGCGCTCCTAGGCTCATGGGATATGTAGTCCCTTCTCTAGAGCCCTCTCTCTATTGGGCAGCGTTCGCGCGGTCTATCTGCGCATGCGCAATGTCCCTGGCTGGCCGCCGCATCCGGGGACTCACTGCGCATGCGCAAAGTTGCGCAACATGGCGGCGCCCTGATCGGGAGCCGCCGGGGACCCCCGGAGCACCAGAGTGCTCCCTGCTCAGCCCCCACCCTCCAGAAGTGCCGGCGGGTCTATCGAGTGACCCCCGGCAGCGGAGGTAAGTGGAGAGGGGGTCGCGGCACAAAAAGGGGACCTGGCTACAATAGTCTAATGTGTGATCAGTGGACCAACTCAAAGATAAATTGGTTTTATTTTACCTGATACTGTATTTGGAAGCTATTTGGAAACAGTTTAATGTAATAACTTATTGTACTAGATCCTTGTTTATAGCATGATATACTGTATTTTCTTAAAAGCTATGTATTTATTTCTGACTAGCCGTTCTTGAAAATGGAGTGAATCACTTGTAAGTAGTATAGTAAGTCAAATAACATGATTTTCACATTGATATCAGAAAAAAAACGGAAACTATTTTGACCTCTTTATTTCATTTTACCTGTAATTTAAGGCTGAGTCCATGGTAACTGCAGTCGTGCGGAAGCGCGCTGAGGCTGAGAGAAAGTGGGTGCTTTCCCTGGCCTTAGTTCGCGCGCCATCCGGGGGCGTGTCGGGGGGCGGGCCAGTGACGTCACGGAGCTGGTTCGCCCTCATTGGGGCGAACCGCTCCCGTGACCGGCCCTGCGCTCCTGTGAGCGCCGAAACGAAAAAATTTTTAGGAGCTATGCCTTAGCACGCCTGCGGACGCGTGCGCGAGCCCCTGCTAAAGCCGCTTTCATTGCGGCTGCAGGGGCTCACTGACAAGCGTCAGTGCGCCTCAGCACGGGTCAGCGCCTAAGCGCTGACCATGGACTCAGCCTTAATGTGTGTACTTTGGAGTAATGGGCATCCATGGTATGTGAGTAATGGCCGTCCATGCTACTGGTAGTCCAAGTGATATGAAATAGCTCAAGTCTTTAGAAGAATAAAATATATGGGAATTACATAAATTTCCTAGAATCAGAAAAAATCAAATACATATATATGTTATCTTTAGCAGATACATTTGTTTGCAAATAATGGTATTATTTATGACACTATTAAATGTAAACTAACAATTTTTGGGTTGAAAAATTGACGTTTCGGATTTAGACTATTTTTATGTCAGTAAGATATCCTCCTGAATGTGTAATTTTACACTGAAACATTGTTCTTTCAATAAAAAATAATTTGTTTATTAGCTGTAAGTCTGGTTGCGGGATGGGACATTTGGTCATGGCCTTTCCACTGGCGTTTAGCTGCAGGGGGACCCTCTACCACAGCTGCTCCACCACTGGACATTCAGCCAATGCCCTCTTCTACAAGAAGGAGTTTTAAGGGTAGGGAGATAACTTTAGGGGTTTTAGTGGTTAGGGTAGCGGGTTAACTCGGGGTTTTAGTGTTAGGGAAAGTGCGTAGGGTAAAGGGTTTTAGGGTAAGGGGTTAAGGTTTTATGGGTAGGGGTAGCGTTAGTACTAGGGGTTAAGATTAGGGGATTTTAGGGTAAGGACTAAGATTAGGGACGTACCTTGGTGGTGTAGCGGACGAGTGTTCCAGCAGCGAGGTGAGCAGTAGCTAAACGGTGGCGGGCAAATGTCATAGATGGGTCTGGTTGTGCCACACTGTATCTCCTCTTTGAAACATTATTACTGTGCAGCTGTGTATGTGCACCCAGCAATTATACTACGGAGCATTACATTTCAACATTGCTGCTGTAAGGCTTGTATTCTTTTCTTCTATGTTCAGTAGAGATAAATAGTGTTTTAAATAGTGCAATTTATTGTACAATATTAGATGGTAATGTTCTGTAACTTTTTACTTCTCATATATTTACACTGCCCTAAGAACATTTTATTGAATGTAATGTTTGCTAGCTTTGTACAATGATTAATAGACATAGCACTTGAAATATCAAATTCTATTCAGTTGGAGAATACAAACTTGTAAGAGCAGGGAAAGTGTTTCATGTCTGCATACTTCTCTCTCCTGGGTGACCTTCTCAATTTCTCTCTCTCCTTGATGGAACTTGTCTATTTTCAATATCTCGCTTAGGACCACAAAAGACACCTGGATTTTGGATTCTGATGCTAACTCTGTTATAGTAGCAAAGTATTTCATATAGTAGAATAGTATTTCATATTCATTTTGTATTATAACACCAATAATGTATTAGCTTTCTCTTGGTTTTTACTCTTAATTGTTTTGTAAAATCTTTAAACACATACATACAGAATGAGACAAATAATAAAAAATACGTCAATCAATAACACAGGAAACAATACATGCAATTATTTAATTACATTAGGCAGTAATCCCATTATTTAATTCAATTTTAAGTAGTCCTAAAAACCCATGCAAATTGACACAGATTTCCTTGAAAATATCACTTCTATCTATCTTAAAATGAGCCACCCTTACTGAGGTGCTGTGTGTTTGTGTGTGTGTATAGAGCTCCAGTGTGTGTGTGTGTCAGTGTCAGCAGCAGTGTTTATGGGTTTAGCATGTGTGTGTAGCAGCAGTTTGTGTGTGTGTGTGTGTGTGTTGAGGTGCTGTGTTGTGTGTGTGTGTGTTTGTGTGTGTGTGTGTGTGTGTGTAGAGGTGCTGTGTTGTGTATAGAGGTGCAGTGTTGTGTGTGTGTGTGTGTGTGTGTGTGTGTGTGCTGTGTTGTGTGTAGAGGTGGGGAAAAGTTTAGTAAGTGGCTGCATTTTTTTAATGTGGCTGCAGTCTGTGTGTGTGTGTGTGTGTGTTGTGTTGTGTTGTGCTGTTGTATGTGTAGCAGCAGTTTGTGTGTGTGTGTAGAGCGGCTGTGTGTGTGTATAGAGCTACTGTGTGTGTGTGTATAGAGCTCCAGTGTGTGTGTGTGTGTGTGTGTGTGTGTGTGTGTGTGTGTCAGTGTCAGCAGCAGTGTTTATGGATGTAGCATGTGTGTGTAGCAGCAGTGTTTATGGGTGTAGCATGTGTGTGTAGCAGCAGAGTTTGTGTGTAGAGCTGCTGTGTTGTGTGTGTGTGTGTGTGTGTGTGTGTGTGTGTAAAGCTGCTGTGTTGTGTGTGTGTGTGTGTGTGTAGAGCTGCTGTGTTGTGTGTGTGTGTGTGTGTGTGTGTGTGTGTAGAGCTGCTGTGTTGTGTGTGCAGAGGTGCTGTGTTTTGTGTGTAGAGGTGCTGTGTTGTGAGTGTAGAGGAGGAGCTGTGTTGTGTGTCTAGAGCTCCAGTGTGTGTGTGTGTGTGTAGAGCTGCTGTGTGTGTAGAGGTGCTGTGTTGTGTGTGGTGTGCTGTTGTGTGTGTGTGTGTGTGTAGTAGCAGTTTGTGTGTGTTGAGCTGCTGTGTGTTTCTGTAGAGGTGCTGTGTGTGTGTGTGTGTACAAAGAGGGGCGGCAGTGTGTGGATATAGATATCTGCAGTGTAAGCGTACAGTATATAGAGGTGGTTTCATGTATTTACCATTTTATTTTAATAAAAAAATCTATTTAACTATACAAAAGTGTCTATTATTTATGAAATAAGCCTACATTTAGCCTATAATAGTAATAATCCCCTCAGAACAGGGCATTACTGGCCAATAATGCCCTGGCTGGGTTAAAGTCCATCTGCTTCGCCTCGGGCCTTCAACTCTTCCAGCCAGGGCATTATTGGCCAGTAATGCCCTGTTCTTCTGGGATTATTACTTAACTGACATTCGATCAAACTCTATCCAACTGATAGGATCCCACAAGGACATGCTCGAAATGACCTTTAGCTTGTTTACAACAAAAGCAACCATTGGATTGATTAGAATTATAGACAGCAGTGCGATAGGGGGTATGGTACATATGATGCAAAATGTTAAATAATTAGGTTTATTTCTATTGAATTGCTTTTAAATAAGGTATACTAGAAATATGATTCCAAACAACTCAAGATATATTAAGACCCAGCTTCTGTACTGTTTCTATTCTCATTTGGTTTTCAAATAAATAGTATCCCAACACTATAAATTAATAAGATAACAATAAAAATAAGAAACCAACTTGTGCCTACTCTGTTGATGTACAGTATTAGCTCTTCCAAAGGGCACAAATGGATAGGCCTTATCAAGCTTTGATTGAAACTCAACCAAAATTGTATTTAATGATTATGATAACTAATGATGTTTAAATTATAGCAGTGCAAAGGTTCAGTTCTCAAAGGCTACCAAAAATACCTGATTTTCAGAGCAAGTCATCTTAGTAATAATTAGGACTGGGCTAATACTGTAGGTTAAGTTTGTGATAGAGACATCCTAAAAACCTGTTTTTATCGTAGCCCTCGAGGACTGAACTTGATCACCATTGTTTTAATGGTATCTGAAAGTGTTCTCTCAGCCTCCCAAGTGGTATGAAATGATCTTGGTAAAGGAACCCTAGATTCTTCACAGCCCTTTCAAATTCCGAAATGTTATGCACCTCATCAGAACCATAATGGCCCACAATTGTTATTACAGTTTTGCATTGGCAAAACCAACAGTAATGTAAAATTCCTACTTCAGACTTCAATCGCCAAGAAAGGGTTGAAAAGAAGAGCCAGAATAAAGTAATCACGTAGGCCCAAATTTCCAAGGAATTTAAATGCGTGTACCTTGGAGAAATGGACGTCCATGACATTTGATTAATAATGGACTTTCATGTTATTATTATTATTATTATTAATTAATTATTTTGTAAATTAGAGTGTCATTTATTACACTATTATTTAAGTGTAAATCACTTAGGCCCAGATCCATGGGAGATAAGGCGTGCTAAAGCTTAGAACCCTTAAGTAAAACTGGATCTAATTTATACAGTATAAACTGTAAATTACAACTCAATCTGCCTTTTCACCAAACCCCAAATGCACTAAACTACTTTTGAATAGTAACCAACATTTCTGCTAAATAATTATATTCAATATCTGGAACATAAGGTTATTTTAATTCTCACTGTTAGTGCTAATGATATGTAAAGGCGGTATTTCCCCATACATGCTATTTTATTATAGTCCCATTTGCTTTGTATATCCCCCAAACACATCCCTAAACAGCACATGGAGAGACATCTGTGAATTAAAAAGGGGCACACCTTACCTGGATTTGTACCCCCCTATTTTATTTTCTGTACCCCCCCCTTCTTTTTTTATTTATCCCAAACCCTACCCTCCCTTGAAAAAGTCCTATCAAATCTGAGTTAAAAAAAAGGGGGGGGGGGGGAAACCTGAGAAACCTGGGAAATAGGATATGAGGAGTCATTTGCATATCTAAATTAGCATATTACCTAAAATAGAAGACTTTGGAAGAACATACTTAGAGCGCAAAGTTGAGAAAAAAACAGAGCATACTGTAGTGTATTCTGTCGATTGTTTTTCTTTTCTCTCCTTTGCGCTGTAGGTTTGTTCTTCCAAAGACTACTATTTTTCTCTCCAGGTGAGAGATCCAAACCAGCTGCAGGGAGAGTATTAGTTTTATAGCTCAGACCATTGTTATTGTCTGTTAGCGTTTTGATATTTGCACAGTTCTTTCTCTCCCATTTACCTAAAATAGTAGCAACGTTATTTTCCCTAACGTCATTTGCCCTCATTTAACAGAGCTTGGTGTATCTGGGCCACACACCTGAGTGCCCTCCTGCACATGCTGCTGGGGAGGTGGTGTATAGAAGGGATTGGAAAGCCATGAAGCGGCCAGGCACACGTGGTCGCCAGCAGGAGGAGGATGCCACTGGGGAGAGTGAGCCCTAAACCTCCCTTATATGAAGGCTTAATGTATATAATTTGGCAAGATTCTGTGCGATTTATCACGTTTTTCACAATTCCTGTAGCTTTGAAAATTGCTCCCCATTGGCCTGGCTCAGTCGAGGCTAAGCAGAGTGACTACAGAATAAGTGGACTGTCGCCTAGTTTTTGCAAAATGTGACTCTAAAGACCTAGATGTATCAGACATTATTGCACCCATCAATGCAATGCGTTAACACAGGCACTTTATTTAACAGGATTGCTAATGAAAACAATGATTACAGACGTAACACATTACTGATGCAGCCACCAGTATTAGAACACATACAGTACCGGAGAAATTCCTGGGAGATTCTGGGGCAGTCTCACAGTAATTGCCTCAACATTTCTGTAAAATTCTTAATGGCCCATCGGATTTACACAGCAGGGGGTCCCTGCAGTCCCATTCAGTTTGCAGGGACCCCCTGCTGTGTTAACCCTATGGGCCATTAAGAATCTCACAGAAATGTTGAGGCAATGTTGAGGCATTTACTGTGAGACTGCCCCAGAATCTACCCAGGCAGAGTTCTTATACTCGTTGCTGCATCTGTAACTTATGCTAGTTAATGGTATGATAACATCATCTACTACATCTGTATCTGTTCCTATAACCTTATCTCTATCTCCCTATTCAATATGCGCTGTGAAGCTGTTTCTCCATGTATGGGGAACTCTGAGCTCCATTCACCGCTCATGTGTATGCCATGGAATCTCTGAGTGGATTGAGCTCAAAGGTTCCCTGGCAGCATGGGGCTTTTAGAGTTTGTAGAACAAAAACACAAGGACAAAGTGGATAAAAATATAACCACATCATAAGGTGCTCAAGGTCAATGCTGAGAGGTACAAATCAAATACATATTGGTGGTGCTATAACCCAAAAAACTCAAAATGAAAAAGAGGGAGAAAGAACCCAGAACATAATGGGATACTGTATATACGGTTCCTGGTCTCCTAAAAATTAGGAGGGATGAAGCCTAAAGGGTTAATAAACAGCACTCAAATGTGCCTTCTACCACAAAAACAATCATACAAGAATATCAGAGTGAGATATAGGCTCAAATCTAAAAAATTAAATTAATTGAACACAAAACCTAACCCACAACAATAAAATCCATACAGTAATTAAAAAAACAAACATAACACTGGCCATTTTCCAAGTTAATAAACATATAACCTAGTTCGGAATGATACAAATACATGAATTAATTGTGTGACCACCTTCAATGTCACATCAATATTACTTCAATTCACCCACCGATCAAACACAGTTCCATTGTGCACTGGTCATGTTCATGAAGCCCAGGGACGGGGGGGAAATGCACCACTGCCATTTTTTTTACAGCATAGTCAGAGCCAAGCCAGTTTTGAACCTTCAGTGCACTAGCACCCGACTGAATCAAAATCCACATTAAATCCTAAATGATCTGTGGGAGTGAGCTGTGTACAGAATTAAGAAGGGGGAAATTATACCTATTTGTGGTGACTGTTAACATTAGCTATGACACACCTGATGAAAGCAAAGAGATCTACAGTATGGAGCAGGCTTAATGTCTGGGGACCATACCCAGGTCTGTGTCCAGTTCAGCACCCTCTGCATATTTGTAACCTACTGATAAAAAAAGTTTAAGCGAAGGAAAGTGAATAAGTGGGGAGGCTGAACACAAGTGAAATGACAACAATAAGTGTGCCTACAGATGCAGCGGCCATTATTTTAACAAATCACGTGGTGTATACCTTGGAATACCCATGCCATGGCGCGGGATTTCTTCCAACCGTACCGCCTTAAGACGCAAGTGCAGAAAATGGCATTTTAGTGTTCTGGTTTTTAAACACCTGAAATTGACACCGTAATACAGTACTGTACACATTACAATTCATTCATTTCATTGCATTTAATTGCACACAATCCATGAAATTCAAGCAAAGTAGCCGCGATAAACATGTGTGCCTGGGGCGATTGGCGGTGTTAATGCCATGTGGAGTACAGCAGAGCACATGAAAAGGGCTCCGTGATTTCTTAAAATAATGGCCGCTGCCTCTGTATGTCTAGCGCTCCACCCCACTCCTTTTACACTGACTTTACTTGGCATAACAATATTATATGGAGGAGAGCACTTTGAAGGATGATCCAAATAGGTTTAACACACAGGCTATAATTTAGCATGGTCAGTGCACAATAGAACTGTGTTTGATCGGTGGATACATTGAAGTAATATTAATGTAACATTGAAGGTGATTATATTGTACAATTAGATAATGTATTGTGATTATTCTGATCTTTGACTAAGGACGTAGTCACACATTATATTCTGATCCATATATTTTATTGGATATTATCTGGAGATTCTATATTTATTAGTTTGGGAACTGGTGAGTACCATGTGTGTTTCTTTAATTACAATATCAATTTTATAGTTGTGCGTTAAGTTGTGTGTTCAATACATTTTATTTTTTATATTTGAGTCTATATCTCACTCCGCTATTTATGATTGTTTTTGAGGTAAAAAGTACATTTGAGTGCTGTTTATTAACCCTACAAACCTATAGGCTTCATTCCTCCTCTATTATATATATAATCTAGTGTTCTGGTTTCTTTTAGAGTTTGTCTACGATCTGACAGCTGCAGTATAGGAGTATTCCCATAAATGTAATTGCTGGTGCAGTTCCCGCCTGTAGGCAGAAAGCTGCATATAAGTAGTCATACAGTGAAGAAAAATAACAGGTGTTGCATCAATATGGCAACAGCAAAAGAAGTGTACGTTTATAAACAAATAGTAGCCTATATTACTGATGATTTAGAGTTGTCTAAATTCTCTCACAGTTCCTGGCAAAAAATGACTCCTAACAAAATTCTTTAACATCATCAACTTTAAGGTGCAATCACTGTTAGTTTGCAAAAAATTAAAAATAACATTGTAAATGTAGGAATGTAATAATGTTGCTTAACCTATACGGGACCCTTACATTGTTCCAGTGAACTTGTTAATATCAATCAATGTAGAAGTAATAATAAATATTCAAGTCCGGGAACATTTGTGAAAACAACAACATATCGCCCCGGGAAAGACCCAAAATGATTAACCGCCTCGATCACACCCATATCGAACCAAAAAACTATATTCCTGTTAGCAAAACGTGCCCTCCAAAGCTCATGTGCAAATACCAGTGGAAAAAACTCTAAATCCGTGAAAATCTGACGCTCGTTATTGGAAGTCGGCCGACCCCTCCACAGAGTCTTCACATGGTAACAATGCAAAAACTCCAACCACACGCCCATATCCTTCCGAATTACTGCTGTATTGTGAATAAAGTTATGCAGATGCCTCACCCCGGTGGTAGCAGCCACTAGCCATTTATAGAATGCAGATGCCTCCTCACCGGCGTAATCCTGGCAGCAAAAAACAGATGTCAGCCTAGCAGGCTAGTTAGACATGCATAAGCGTCCTTAACACAAATGTCCGCTAATTGTCTTGCCTCGCCCATACCTATTGCCACTGCCGGTGAAGTAACATCCACTGTCACTTCTGGGGAGGCTAATGACGTCTCACCAACTTCCAATCTCAACTGCCAACCCCTGCTTAAGAGGTTGCAACCCTCCAGGCTGCAGCTACCCTTGGCAGTGTAGCCCCCACTGCCACAATAGGAGGAGCTAACAACACCCCTAAACCACCACAAAGGGCCTTACGCTGAACACCTAAAACTTCCAACATCCCTTTCACGAAGGCAGCTAAATCTACTAATCCAGAGACACCTGCATTCCCACTCTCAGATAGTCCATTCCTTTGTTGACTTGGGCCCAAGCTTGCGAGCCCTAAGCACTGCTGCCCTTCCCTTACTTGTAAAGATAGCAATCCTGAACCATCAGGTGCTAATTACACTAGACGCCCTAATCTGACCCCCTCAGGGAAGATCCACCCAGGATAACTAGGGACTGAAGCTCCCCCGCATAGCCCCTATCTCACCCAAGGGGGAGCCGATGCCCTCTTCTTACCACCAGCTGATCACTTCCCAGCACCAGTTACCTCAGCTCCACTTTGCTGAAGGACCAACTGGCTTCTGTGCACGCTGCACAGGTGCATCCTGTGCCTCCAAGGCACCTCTCCAGGGGCCTGCACATCTTAGCTGTACCTCAGCAAGCCGCACTCTCCTCCCATGCTGTTCAGGTACCTACCTGGGGGCCTCAGACCTGCTGCCATTAGTGACTCCACCACCTGTCAGCAAACCTGCAAGCTCTTGCTGAAGACAACCCACTTCACGAGAGCGGGCCTCCTATTGAAGCCAATCCAGTACATCCTTCACAGGCTCCTTTGCCACACCAGACAACCTTCCCTACCCAGACGCAGAATCCAATCTTAACAAAAATTACTTTTAAAGAGTGAAAACCACCTCTGTAGCAAGAAGCTTCTGACTGCATGACTGGCAACTGCTGAACAGTGGAACCAACTGATTCCCCGCTCGTTCCTGATTCAAAACCTCCCCAAGCCCCACCCCCTCCAACCGCATCATCAACTGACACTCCGGGAGCAGAGGGGAAAGGAAGGGCACAGAGAAGCATCGCGCTGCAAGCCTCATGACCCGGGTCTGAGCTCCGCAGATGTCGGCGAAGCCATCTTGTCAACGTCATTTGGGTGCGCGGGTCTCGCGAGACCACCATGCCGGCTCAAGCCCAGTGGCAGTGATGACGTCACATCCGGTCAGACCAGATGTTCGTCACCCTGCTGCGCACCAGACAAGGCTGCACCTGGTGCCTCATTCTGGTAGACCGCAACAGAGCTCTGCAAAGCGGAAAGAGAGGGAACCTCACAAGACGGCCGGTAGGCGACGTCCCTGGATTCCTCCACAGGCAGATCCGCCACAGCACTGGCGTCATCCTGGGTTGCGGACCTCTGTGGACATTCCGGAACCTCCGCAGCCTCTCTGATGGACGCATCTGGACCGGGGCTTCGCTGGACACAGTAAGTGGCTGATGGGCTCTTCTCCGCAGGTACTGCCTTGCAATATGTCATCAGGGACAGCAACGGATGGGACACCTCCACCAGGACGCGATGCCGGGGCGAGGGAGTCATCCCGGGCGACCATGCTTATGGAGCTACCATTCTCCGCGGTCACCTGGGGACTCACACCCGACACCCCTGCGGCAGTCCACTCACACTCCGCAGACTTGGATCCCAGTCCTGGGACCGACGGCACCATTACAGCAGGCTTGGAATGGCAGTTGTAGGGCACACAGGCTCACAGCATCCATGGTAGTGTAGTTAGGCAGAGCCACCCCAGTCAGTGTGGGGGCTGTAGATGTAGGCACATTTTCCTCAGCAGACACTCACTGTTGCTCAGCTCCAATGTGAATGAAACACTGGAGTCAGAATTGCAGATTCTCCAATCTCCACATACACTGCACAGCTTGGCCCTTCCAGCAGAGTTTCAATTGGGGTTCACTCTCCCAGGATAATTTTCCCACTGGGAACGCCCAATATAGAACATAATTTGAAGAGAAAATGAAAATGGGGGTGTGGACGGACGTTTACAGAGGTACACACTTGGAGTCGTTTATAATGTGAAATTATAATAAGGCTTTATTGTGCCTTTTCCTTTTCATCAGGAAATTCATCCAAACAAGGGGGGGGGGGGAACAAAGCTTCTAATCACTTGGGAGTATTTCTAGTGACATCCTTGCAATCAGTTCACATCTCCATTAGTTAAGCTTCTCCCAGCCCAAACACATAACATGAAAATAAGCAGATATAAGCAGTCTCTTAATACTGAAAGTCTTATCTGTTTCTTGGAGGGAAAAGCTTCACTGTCCCTGCTTCAGCACCCTTGTCTCCAGGGTTGGTCAGCATACAGGTTTACAAGTTTTCCCTGTGTCTTGAAAAGCAGCTCTGCGGTGCAGAGCTTAAGACCGGTCAGCTCCAGAGATCTGGGTTTCTTTTGGTCAGTCTCTCCTGTGACTCAAGAACCTCTGCTCTGTCTCCACAGGTCAGCTCACACGTGAGCAAAGGAGGAGAGACTTCCTGTCTCAAAGGCAGGCTTTTTCTACTACCTGTACTCAGTCAGGTGGTGCTAGTTAATTTGCTACCAGCAGTTAACCACCACACTGCTGGATTAGAGGCACCTTTGTGAACAGGGATAAGTCCCCTGTTACAGGGGGGTCACGCTACACGGGGGTCACGCTACACGGGGGTCTGAAACCGGAGCGACTCCCCCACGACACAGTACATTCGTGCCATTTGTAGAATGGGGCCCAGGGTCCTTAAGCGCCATGCAAGTTACCTGGTCCAAAACCTCACCCCGGAGTATTTAGACCACACGCCCAGTATAAGCTTCCCACTGTGTTCGCCCCTATAATATAGCCATGTGGGGGTCACACTACCGTGAGCGTCTCCATCAGGCATGCCTCTCCCACAGCACTTCACACACAGTACAATGTGCTAGTTGGGTGAAGGGGTACCTATGGTTATGTCTCATACAATCACCTAGCCCCCAGCCTCAGGACGGGCATGTGTACGAAGGTTCACCCTCCCCGGTGTTGCCTCAAGGAGAAAGTCTTTCTTCAATGAGAGCATGGCTGCCCAGGGGTCCCTGGGGTTGTATCAGGGCCCTGGCACCGACCGTGGCCTCAGCCTTGGTCCTTCATTGTCTTCTGCCCACGCAGAAGCCCCCCTGCATCAGATCCCTTGCATCTGCAGGGTTGCTGCTGTCTTTAAAGTCCCCTTTAACTTGCTGCATTTATGAATTTCTGAAGTCCTAAAAGCCTGTCCTGAGCTCAGCAGCGCTGTTAATCCCCCCACCCCCCCTCTGGGGATATACCCTATTGCCAACATGTGGTGCTGAGGCATTCCTGTTAGGTTCAGGAGATCTGAGCTGTCCGCGGTGATATGGAGACCAGGACAGGCTTTTGAATATCATCTGTAGTTCTTTCCTTTTGGAGTTTAGTGCCTCCGGCTTCAGGGGGCTCTGGCAGTACCAGAAACAGTCCTGGCGCCATACTGGAAGTCACTCTAAACCTCATCTTCTATGTAACTATGTAATTCACGTGCACACAGGTCTGGTGGGGTTTGTGACAATCTGTTTAAAGCAGGGGGAAAGACTGTAGAGAAGTCTAAACATTACTAGCATTTCATTAAAGAACTCAAGTAATGATAATGAGATTGAAAATATGATTAGGGCAATGCTTACTCATCGCACAATATAAATGGGCAAAATAATAGATGCTGTCAAGGTTATTTCTTTTAAACCGTTAGTGAAGTACCCCGCTACAGCTGAATAAGGTAAGTGTGTGTGGGATAAGGTGCTAAGGGGTAGCGTAGTAGGTATACATAGAGAGAAAGAACACACTGAAAGCACTCAATATCCCCTAATTGTGCAATGATAAGTATATTAAAAATAATCTTTAATGCTATACTGATTAAAATAATGGGTGTTAAAATACATCAATCGACACACATATATATAAACCCTACTGATGAGTATATAAGATACTCCGGGTTGGTAAAGTTAGGGAAACGTAAGAGGTTTATTGGATCAAAACGTTCCCAGGGATCTGATATGCAGTGATCCCTTATAGTGGTAATTAGGTATACACTGGTGTAGGGGGAAAGCTAGCTGATAGCCTGTCCTGTTGAACAGACAGATGTAAGGTATTCACGTGAGAAGATGTACTTTGGTTCACAATAGTGATATGCAGATAAATTAGTCGGCGCAGTATATCCGGTAGGACCTCACTATGTATGTGGTAATAAGTCCTTAATCACCTGACAACAGCTAAATTGCTCCAAGGTAAAGGAGCTAGCTGAAATACACAGAGTAAATTTACAGTGGTATATAGATTCCTATAGACAGTGTGGTTTGTGTATGCCTGTGCGCATATTCATGAATGCGCTTCCACTGTCTTAGAATACTATTGCCACCAAAACCTCTGTATAGTGTGGTTCACCTATCTTCTAGGTCACAGATAGGAGCAAGGTGAATGTAAGAAATATACAAAGTGAATATGCTGCCCATATGTAGAGATGTATACACAGAGTACTGCTGGCTGACTGAACAGTTAGTGGATTAGCCCAATGATGACTTGTTAAGTCCCTTCAACTGCAAATATACTAACATGAATTACCTAAATAGAAGCTGTAAACTCCATATATACAGAGAGCTCCTATCACTAATTGACATCTGCACTGGAGCTAATCTACTCCTAGATACGGTGTGGCTGTTGGTATGCCTATGCACATATTCATGAATGTGCTACCACCGTTAGGAGTCTATGATTGCTGATATCACAGTGTTATAGTAGAAATACAGATAGCTCACCCCTCACCAGTGCTTCCCGAGTCACCACTTAGACTCCTGCCCACTTGGAAGGGAACAGCACGCGAGCCGTCTGGCAGCTGTATACTAGCTGTTCACTATTGTGAACCAAAGTACATCTTCTCACGTGAATACCTTACATCTGTCTGTTCAACAGGACAGGCTATCAGCTAGCTTTCCCCCTACACCAGTGTATACCTAATTACCACTATAAGGGATCACTGCATATCAGATCCCTGGGAACGTTTTGATCCAATAAACCTCTTACGTTTCCCTAACTTTACCAACCCGGAGTATCTTATATACTCATCAGTAGGGTTTATATATATGTGTGTCGATTGATGTATTTTAACACCCATTATTTTAATCAGTATAGCATTAAAGATTATTTTTAATATACTTATCATTGCACAATTAGGGGATATTGAGTGCTTTCAGTGGGTTCTTTCTCTCTATGTATACCTAAGGTTATTTCTTTGCAAATCTGGGGCAATATTTGCTTTCAATTGAACTGTTTTTCTTTAACTGTTTTTACATGGAAACTTTGGTGAAAAGGCCCATATGTGTTAAAGATTTCTTGATGCAAAACTACAGATGGGCACATCGGAGCACACTTAGTTTCAGTAAAAAGAACAGTCAGTTTAAAGCAATGGGATATTTTGCTTTGATAAAGCAGAGGCAGTTTGTGAATGAGTTTTGCAACCCAAAGTTTTATAAGATTTTACATTTCAATCTTCTTTGTGTAAAAACAGTTTCCATCAGTTAAAGAAAAACTTAATTGTGTGTTCTCACAGAACAAATGATGGAAGTTTAATGTACATACATTTATTGACAGAAACGTCATGATTCCCTGGTAGTTGCTGATCACCATTGACTAGATAACACAGTTACATCTGTTACATTTTTCCCTCGGAAGCCGCGGGGGAAAAAAGCATTCAGCTCAATCCGCGTATGCAGGGAGTACTGTGGTTGGTATTACTGGTAGTCATCGGTCGCAAGGAAGACCATATTGAAAAAGGCCCTGCTACAGCTACCAACCTCAGCAAGAACGATTGAAGGAGGTGGAGAGGGGAAGAGCGGTGGTTACAATTTGGTGGGGAGGCCTGGAAGAATGGGATGTTTATGGAGGAAGGAAAAAAGGAGTCTGAACTCCCCTAACAATCCTACGCTTTAGTCATGTCAATAATTGTATAGTCTTTGCTCACCATTTAATTAAGGGCAGTTAAATCTAACACTGACCAATGAAAAATGTGGGGTTGCCATGACAACCATTACCTTCATGATTCATGCCAGTAACGTCTACTATGAATGCAGATATATACACTGGCGACACACTTTATTCGAGCTCGGCTAGTCCCACGAATTCGGGTATACCCGGGTGTATTGAGGTTTGTGTCTGTTTTCTGCCCGAGTGCATTGAGGTATTTTCCAGGCAGGGATTAAAGCATTTTATTCCCCCTGGCTGCAATACTGCACAGTATATATATATATACTGCATTACAATTCATGAATTTATGCCATCTGGTAGACACGCGAAGCATTGCAGCCTATTAAATCCTAATCATTATCATTTAACAGATCAGCCGCCCATCAGCCAGGCATGAACCCAGGCTGGGAAGGCAAACACAACGAGGCTTGTCAGAGGTGAGGAGCGGCGCATTCCAGGTATCTGCCAGGTACATACTGGGTATTTGCTCGAATAAAGTGTGTCGGTGCAGTACACAGTGATTTCTCTACATGCACACTTTCTGAGCATAGGTGGGGAATGTGAAGCATAATGCTTGTCTGCAGTTTAAAGACAAGTTCCAAATGACAAAACAGTCACCCCTTGGGACATGACTCTACTTGGATGCCTGTAGTACATTTACGGAGTTACATGTTTTTGTCACCTGTGCGCAATGTAACTTGAAGTCCTCAGGGGGAGTTCTCAAGCAGTAAACAAAAAAAGGAATGTTTCAGTCAGTCATTATTTTTGTGTTCAATATCGAAAAGAAAAACATATGAAAGTAACTGCATCTAGCATCCCAACACAAACCAAAACAACAAGTGGTGGAACATAGTATGCAAGGCAAATTGTGTCTTCATTTACTGATACAAAAACTGGGTTCTCACGAGAATCTTCATTTTGTACAAATGTAGTGAAAATGATATGTTCACTGGTGAAGGAAACGCTAGAAAGATATTAAGCAGTTTATTTATGCTCCATAACAGTTTTCAGGCATACCCCGCATTAACGTACACAATGGGACCGGATCATGTATGTAAAGCGAAAATGTACTTAAAGTGAAGCACTACCTTTTTCCCCACTTATCGATGCATGTACTGTACTGCAATTGTAATATACGGGCATAACTGATGTAAATAACGTGTTTGTAACAGGCTCTATAGTCTCCCCGCTTGCGCACAGCTTCGGCACAGGTAGGGAGCCGGTATTGCTGTTCAGGACGTGCTGACAAGGAGCATGCGCGAGCTGCCGTTTGCCTATTGGGCGATATGTCCTTACTCGCGAGTGTACTTAAAGTGTGTGCCCTTAAACCGGGGTATGCCTGTATTTGCTTTGTATTTGCTGTTGGTATCATCTCTGTGAGACATGCACTGCCTTAATAATGTGACTGTGAGACTATTTCCGTCACTCCCACATATTTCTGCTGGGTAGAAAAACAGGAATGCAGTTCTTGGCAATGGCTCTAAATTTGTTGGTATAGTTACTTTCTTGGACAATCAAATAATTACATAAAATGACTCTTCAGTCTTGCAACGCTGCCAGAGTTGCAGTGACAAGATACTTTGCATGAACAAAGCCCCATTTAATCCACATATTGAATATGAAAAAATGGGGTGTATAACAAACTAAAGCTTTCCTATAAATAGATATCTGTGTTATGCATCACAGCAATTATAATATTAACAAATTGAAAAATATACCTGCAAGACTATATTGCAAAGAGAAAAGTTTTATAGATGAAAATTATTATTTGGAATAAATGCATATACTCTGTAATCTGCAATATTCTGTATACAGTTGAGGTTCCATGTATTCCTGGGGCGCAATCAGAAGTTCATATGCGGCGGGCAGTTTTTACCAGCTCTCCTCATCGACATTGCAAAGTCATGGGACACTGCGTTGTCATGATGTCGCTGCATCGCGTGACATTGCTTTGTCCTGGCAACGCATCACCATGTGATGTCGCTGCGTCAGGTGATGGCGCGGCATGCGATGTTGTGCCACCAAAACGATTCAGTGTCACGCGCTGCTGTAATGACGATGAGCTGGCCTGCTCTACAGAGGCTCCGCTCTCTCCCCTGGCAATCAGTTTCAATGCTGTGGGGAAAAGCGCAGGGCCTCTGTAAGCACAGTACCAATTCTTGGGGGGAGCAAATGCACCTTAGAACTCCCCCTGGTTGTGCTACTGATGTATTCTCCTGAAGTAAAACATATTGTTCCAGTACCTTGTGCTCCTTGACTGAACAAAAGCCTGGGGATAGAATCCACATCCAAAAAGTTAGTCATCTTTGAAGATCTATAACTCGCCAATTTATCAATGGAAAACCTAAATCAAAGAGAACATTCATTAGAAAAATGTCATGATGAAGTGATTGCTTGATAGAAAAAATATATGAGCAGGTCTACTATAGCTAGAATAGGGAACACAAACAAGAACATTTTATAATCAAAATGAATATGGAGACATATTCAGTGCAACAGGAGAATAGGAGATGGAGAAACAATGAAATATGTAACTTTAACCCATTCTTTTGAATTATTTCAGAAATAATTTTTGGCAACGTGGCACTTAAATGTTGTTTGGTAACTTAAATCTGATGCAGCTATGCTGCATATGTATACATACAAGTCATGTCATTTTTCGATATGTGCAATATTCAATATTATTGCACGCGTTGGCGAACTTTGCAAATTTCCCCCTTTTTGGGTTTGGCGAAAAAGTTTGCTTACATCCAAATGTTCACAACAAGTTTGCTTGATGCTAAAAGTCAAATCGGTATTGCATGTTTGATTAACGTTTCTTTTAAAATGTGATTTTGACACTTTCAAAAAGCGAAATAACGATTTTTTTTACATTTTGGTCTGCTTTGCTAGAACCAAAAGTTCAATCGAAAATTTCACAGCTTTCTAGAAGGTTTTGAAACGTTTGATTGAAACGGTGGCCAAGTTGTAGGGGTCAAACAGGGCAGCAGGAAAGAACAGGTTGTCCAGAAAGAGCGGGGTGTTGCAGGCACATTTGTAAATTTCTTACAGGGATTAGCCATCCATATCTGTGTAGGCAGATGTTTTGTCAGTGTGAGAGGAAGGAACCTGTCTCTGAATGTACTCCCACAGTAGACATACCAGTTAATTACAGTCAGGCTAATAAAGAGTTTCCTGGATAAATAAACAACCTCTGGGTTTGCAAGGGCACTAGCAAAACTTTTTGTTAGAGTCAGAAACAATATTCCTTAGCAAAATATGCAGGGATGTCTGCTGAACTGGCTGTAGTTCTTATACTGCAAGCTTCTGAGAACGTAAAGGGCAAAGGGGTGGCTGAGGGAAGGATTGAGCCTGAGGCATATACAGTATGCAGCATGATGATGATGATGATGAGGATGAGGATGATGATGATGATGATGATGATGATGATGATGAGGATGAGGATGATGATGATGATGATGATGATGATGATGATGATGATGATGATGATGATGATGACAACGAAGAGGATGGACTTGGTGTTGGTGATATGAGTAGTGCACAAAACTGTACAAGTAGGGGGCAGAAGTGACTCTGATGGTAGTGGAGGAGGTTGTGATCTCATCCTTGGTGTTGGTGGTAGTTGGAGTGAAGAGGGGGATGATGAAGATAGTCAATTACTCTATGAGTATCAGGCAGCCATGGCCATCACAACTAGTAGTACTAGCCAGTTTCAGACAGGTTTGCAGAGAGCAGGGGAAATCCCTATTGGGAAAACATCTCACGTGGGCTCCCCTGGCAGGTGTTTAGAACCCCGCCTCCCCATCTAAACCCCTAGCTTTTCTCTGTATCAGCATTGCAGCCCCTACTTACATATACTCTAGGTGGCCCATAAATGCCACAGTCCAACACTGGCTCTAGTACTCTTATTATTAGCAGAACACTGAAAAGCAAAATTGACATAGAACTACCTATATCTTCTTTAATTTCAAGTAAATTAATTTTTTTTTTAAAAACACGCATGAGCCCATCATGAACATCATCATTGTCATCTTCAGAAAGAGTCACGTAACATCAGGCAATGCCACCTCATTTGTTATCATCATCACTTTGAGTGCATGACCCTTGTAGTTGCACCCATGGAGAGAGGGGATAAAATATTAACAGCCTCAGCAGCAATAACATGCAGTATTACACAATATAAAACGAAGATGAGGAGGAGGAGGAAGAGTATCATGATGATGATAATGAATATATTGGTGGTCATGGCAGGCACAGCTGAGAGAACACTAGTAGGGGGAAGAGTAGATCAGCTTCTAGAATGCTGCTTGGAGCAGCAGCAGCAGCAGCAGCAGCAAGTATCCCTCTCGTATCAAGTGCAGCAGCACCTTCTAGGTTTTTCATTCCGAGCAGCTGGCCTCATCCTGTTTCTACATCAATTCAAAGATCAGGAGTGTAGATAATTTTTAATATAGATGGTGAAGATGAGGGTGCAGTCACTTGTTGTTTGTGCCATGTTATTGTGAGGCGTGGGAAAGTGGGAACTCATCTGGGTACCTAGGCACTTATAGGGCACATGACAAGTCATCATAGGGACTACTTGGAAAATACAGTTTAAAACTCTGACAAAGGCACAAGCAGTAACTGTTGGGAGAAGGAGGGAAGGCTATATTCCTGGTAGCCGACAAGGTGACTCAGAAGGCTTTTGTGGGGAAGGTCATCACGTTAAACGTACAGATGATAGATGTACTTGGCACTGGTAAACTATGCAGTAATATTAAGGATGATGAGGCTGTGGGGACTACTTCTGCATTAGCTGATACTAGTAGTGGGGAGCATAGGCATGAGGTAAAGAGGGTGTCTGGCAATAGATAAACACATGGAAAATACACAGTAGGCATATATTAACACTAAGGATGTTCCACAACTCACAACTTTACCAAGAACTTATTTAATTAATGGGCCACAGCAACAGGGTCGAGTGAGAGAAATTGATTGAAATTGGCAAGTAAGATCCTCCGATTTATAAGCTAAGCTGCTGCAGCTGATCAGTGCCACCCTGCCCTTGGCATATCACCTTCACCATCAGTACCCACTAGTGTATATCCCGCATGCCAACATCACCATCAAGGCCAGCTGATAACTTGCCACTGGCCTCACTACATATTTTAGTTCTTTTTTTACTATTTGGTGGGAGCCCAAACAAACCAACACTCATACAACATTGCCAATTTCACAACAATCTGAAAACATCTGCAAAATCTGGTGAAAAATGTTGCTCATAATACTGTTGCAAATATCAGAACAATGTGAACTATAACAAAACAATCCAGAAAATGCATAATGTAAGACAAAGCACACAAATGTTGTAATTTTAGTGTTTGGGGGATATCTGTGATACTTAGAAACACATCTGTAAGAGATGTGTGCAGAGGTATGCAATGGAGACTGTTTTTAAGGTGAAATTAAAATAAGGCTTTATTGCTTGTTCCTATAAACAATACAGCAAACAAAAAGATACATCAAACAATAAACACTTATCCCTTTGTTAAGGCTAACTTACTTCCCCAGTCCCTCTCTGCAAGGCTGGGGATGGGGAAGCCCCTTACCCACTTATCACCCAAAGTCTCAGCAGTACCTTAAGACCGGTGGCCCTTCAGGTCAGTGGTGTCTGGGTAGGTCTGGTCCCCTTGTGTCTTTCTCTCAGGACACAGCCCTCCTTTTCCTTCTGTCAGCTCCCTTGTGAGCCAAGGAATCTCCTCCCTGTTACTCAGACCACGCTTTTTCTAACAGTCCTAATCAGCCAGGTGGAGTCTGCTGGATTTAACGGTGATAAGTCCCTGTTACATACCTCACCTGTTTGTGGGAAGTTCGGGCTTACCACGGCCAAAGCCCATCTGTGACGGTGAGGGGGTACCCAGGCCAATAATAAAGGTATTATGCCTGGATGGGTGCCCCTGAGCCATGTTGGGGAATTGTAAAGTTCCAGCTCTGCAACCCAATGATGGCAGAAACACTGTAAATGTAATGAAAATGTATGTGTGTCTTACTATTCCAGGAGTGTCCAGCAACGTGATTTCCCTGCTTCAGCACAGACCAGAATAGTAAGACCAGGCAGGGGAATTAATTATATTTAAAGGTCCCCGGTACATGCCCGAAACTCCAGAACTCAGTTTGAGGTTCAGAACATCTCCCACCAGGTATAAGGTGGCGAGAGTAATGTCATTTCTAAGTTTAAAGTGTATAAATGTAGCAGTGTTTTATTGTGAATGCATAAAGGAAAAATGGTTTTAAAGTCTGGCGCTTGGCAGCATTAAAAGCGGCTTTTTGCTAACTTTGGCTAGGAAGCTCCAAGAGCGCTGAGATTTGCTGTGAGCGCCGGTCGGGTAAAACCATGTAAAGTCATATACAGTAGCGCAATTTTTATACAGTCATATAATAATTGATGAATAAAAGACCCCTATTTTAATTGTTCCAACATATTAGGCACATAGGGATTTTCATTGCCAGAGATAGAGGAAACACTTAATTTATAATCACTGTCGTTTAGAAATGCACGGCAGGAAATTCCTACAAATGAACGGAGCATCTCCAGCCCCGGACTTCTAAGACACCCCACTGGCGTGCTGCTGTGATGTCTGAAAAAGTCCAGAATTGAAAGACTCCGACCTACTAAGGTGTGAAGTGGGGAGGGAGAACCCAAGTACCCCCATTTTAGTGTAACGTCTGGGCAGTCTAGCAAATGGTGACTTGCCCAGATTGAGTGTTGCCAGGTAAAGAGGTTGGGTCTTATATGCTAAGCGGCAAAGGTGTGAGGTTCGTGCATGCCCTTAGCAGAATGAGAATCCACCTCTGCCAGGCTTGTAAGGTATTGGCAACTCCGGGATAGGTGGGGGAAATTATTCCCATGGAGGGATTGGCTGCACAGGTTAGGTATAGGAGTTTTAATCCTATAAGAATCTGTGCAGCCCATCAGGAACCAGATTCACCTAAGATTCAGTACAGGAACCTGGAAGCAGACCTCTGCCTGGGGTGAATGCAGCAGGTCTCAGGAGCAAGGCAAGACTAGCACCGGGGATCCAGCGCTTCAGTACAGGAACCAGGAAGCAGACCTCTGCCTGGGGTGAATGCAGCAGGTCTCAGGAACAAGGCAAAGTTAAGGCAAGGTAGCTTGTGGCAAACACAGTTACATCCAAGTCCAACTTGGTTTATGCTCAGCAATGAGGGAAAGGGAGAGCCCAGTATAAGAAGGGCAGATAGCCAATCCACAGACAGAGGTGTATGGGAATTCCTCCAATGAAAGAGCAGAGAGACAGAACTGCAGTGATTGCAAGCACAGGTGATAGTGCTTGCAGATCAAAGGGGAGGTCTGTCTGAGAGCTCACCAACTCTGCAGGCGTGAGCTCCAGCCAAACCCAGGAAAGGATTCCTTACAGTAACAAGCTTCAAGAGTTCGTAAGAACTAAGGTTCCAAGTTCTAATACTACAGCGGTAGAACGAACGAAGCAGCTCCGGCAGAGTAACAGTGGTTGTGAGCGGCGACACTGACCAAGGACTGTTTCCATCTCTGTTTGCGAGCAACTCCCGCTACTGGGAAATTGCTCCTAGAGACTTTGTTTTGCAAGATTTCGTTTTGGGAACAAGATATTTCATTTGCCCCGTCCCAGTAAGTGTATTTCAAGTGTAATTGTGTAACATAGTGTGTATGTCATTTGTGGAAATAAATTACAATTTATTTTATCTCTTCGATTTGCTCAATCAAAGGATCCGGGTATAAATGTGTTAAAAGTGCTGGTCTCCCGTGACACCATCCTTCCACTCTCCCTCAAGATATTTCTGCGGCTCAAATGAGAGAGGATGGAGTACAAAAAGCCTCAGTCCTGTTGGGATTGGATCCCTTTCTCCAGGTTATTAGTGTCTCCTCCAGAAGGTACTTGAGATCAGCACTCCTCAGTCGTGCGAGGAGGACTTTTTCCCACGTACAGTCTTTCTACTGACCACGTGGTCATGAGATTTCCTCTGCGTCGAGTGATCCTCCCTTTGTAGGCAGACTGTATGGCGACAGCCACAGAACGTTTACGCAAATAGCTTTCTCTCGCCAGCTTTTCCTTGGACTCCAATTTAGCACTAAATGTCCATTCCTTGTAACCCTTGCTCAGGTCTTGCAAAGTCTCTGTCAGCTTACTTTTGAATTCTGTCTGATATCCGGAATCTATTTGTACTATCCTAGACTCGTGCCATTTCATGGTTTCACTTTAAGAGCATTCAAGAATAGCTATCTGAGTTTTCAGCTTTGAAACTGTCCTTCGTCACTTCTTTTTCCACTCAATGCAGTTGCCAGTTCAGCTTCTCTAGAACTGAGTTGTGATTTCACATTTACCTGTTAACTCAGAGCAAGGCTTAAATCTGTTTCCTTTTCTCCTTCTGATCTGCAGCTGCTGGTGCTTCTCTAGGACGTTGTCCAGCTCCAGCTGCAGCCGGGACCTCTCTTTGGCAATGTGGTCCAGCAATTTGCAGGCATCAGCCATCTTGGCCTCATCACTCAGTGTCAGGCTTTCTCCCCTGAGTTTAGGATGACCACCGACATCGGGTTCTGTAGCCATTTTCACAGGGTGTTTAAGCTTGGCGGAATTTTTATCCATACCAATTGACTCCCGTGGCATCTCCGTTTTTTAGTTGCCTAGTGTTGTACCTGTACAGGTGTGAACACCGAACCAGTTCTGCCACAATCTTCAGTAACCAAAGACTGTATCTTTTTAGTGGCTATTTTAATTGTGAAGTATATGGCTTGGGCCATGGGGCCACAGTGGCATGACTGTATTGGTATTGCGCTTCTCAGTCGTAATTCGGTTCTTCTTTCCTGACTTGTATGGAAAGCCAATCGTAGTAATGAGATGGCATTGTGAGTGCGCTTATAGCAAAGCACAGTTTGCTTGGTTGTGATGTAGAGCTTATATGTGGATTGAATCACACTAGCAGCTTCCTTCAAATTTTTGTAGTATCTTTACTGTAGACACTTCCTAACATTTGACTAGAGTAATATTACACACTGCTTCAAATGTTCATAATTCTTCCTCGACGTTGCATTCTCCATACGGATTGGAGAAGGCAGGCTGCTTTATTCTGGCGATTTAGCCGATGAGTTACCATTCCTCTGTAGGCAGCCTGTATGGTGAGTGCTGCAGAGCATTTGCGCAGATACATTTCTCTCTCCAACCTTGCTTGGACAAGAGCTTTGTAGTACTTTTGAATTACTCTGCTGCTTCTCTCCCTTTTAAGAAGATTAGCTCATCAGCGAGAGAATCCTGTTTCTGGAGCTTGCTCTGATTGTGCATCAACGCATTCTTCATTATATTTTGGAGCACTGCGGATTTCTTCGCTAGGTCTGCAGCTCCTTGCCTCAGTTTCTGGACCTTCTTGTGCTCCCTCTTGTAAAGAGTCAACCGGCCTCTAAGTTTGGCCTCTAACAATGCTCTGGTGATGATCAGGGTAGCCTTCAGTTTCTCATGCTGCTCTGCGGGGGACACTGGATAATCAGACGTTCCTGCAGTACTTGTACTGTACTTCTTTAGCAGCCTGCAGATTTGCTTCCTGCAGAGATCGCTGCTTCTCTTTGGCAATCTGTAGATGCGTACGCAGACCTTGCAGTTGGTTCTGCTGTAGCTGCTATGCTTCTGTGTATTGCTCCAATACTTCAAACTTTTCATCTTCCAATAGTTTCTTTATTTTTTGTAGCTCGAGCAGCTTTTCCTTCTTTTCATTGACGTGGTCAGTCAAATCAGAATTTTCTTCTTTCAGCCTTGTATTTTCTCTTTTTACAGTCTCTGTAATATTCAGGGCCTCCTTGTAGTCCTCCTTCCATTTACACACTTCTGATTTGAGACTCCCGGTCTCCTGCGTGACACTTCTATCTCTAGGTTGAGCGTCTGAAGCTGCTTCTGAGAGACTTTAAGGTCCATACTAAGACTGAGGATAGCTTTTTGAGAGATGTCCAGCTCCTCAGTGAGACTGTGAAGTTCCTTTTTAGAGATTTCTAGTTCTGTGCAGCAACTGCTGATCTCTTGGTGTGAGGCATCCAGTGCTACGCGGAAAGTATGAACCTCATTCTGCGATATGTCCACCTCTGTCCGAACACTGTTGACCTCCTGGTGTGAGGCATTCAGTTCTATGAGGAAAGTGTGAACCCCTGGCAATTGCGAACCTCTTGCTGAGAGAGACAAATCTCTTTCAGTGTCTCCTCATACTTCTGTTTCAGATTAGCAATCATTCTATCAGATTGACTCTGCTTTTCATCCATGGCGGTAATAGTAGCGTTTGTAGTATCTAGATCTGTCCGTAGTTCCTCCAATTTGGTCCCGGATTTAAAGTACATTGTGAGAATAGACTTCTGTAGCTCCGCATTATCTTTCCTCTCCAGTTTCAATTGTTCACAGAGCAGATCACAGTTATGCCTGGCATTTTTCAGGGCATCTTCAGGGCTGGTCAAGGGATCGTCACTCATAGGGTTCTGGCTCCGCTTCCCTGATATAATTTGAGGGTTTCTCACTGTCAGCACCTGACAGACACTTCCTGAGGTACATGACTTCTGCCTTGAGCTCTCTGGATATTCGATCATCCGCGGGACGAATTCTCCATTTCGTCTAGGCTGCAGGGCATTAAGCCCCCATTTTCCTCCACAGGATCTGCGGACGTATCTGATCCTTCCATGGTAATTGGAGAACCTCTTTTCTTTTTCTTGTTCCGCCTTTTTGCTTTGGATGACTCTGTTCCATCGGGCATACTGGGGTCTCCTTCTAGGTTACAAACTTCAGCAGTTTAACAGCATCCACCATGCTTTTCTTGCAATTGCATTAGCTGACAGGAATTGTCAGGGTCATAGATACTTGTTTGTTCGGTGTGTTCCGAGTTTAGGCACCTCCACCATCCTAGCGGTGTTTTTTGGGTGTGTCTTGTTTCAGGTTCCCCATAAGAGATATCTTCATCCTTATCCTCATAGGACCGGACGGGCCACTCTTCCGTGGGGTAGGGCTCATAACAGGAACGCCGCATCTTGTCCTCCATTTTGGTGGTATCAGGTGTTTTTTTTCTTCCTGACATTGTGAGGCGCTATTGCAGCTGTTTTCACAGTATTCACTAGAACCCCAGCTGGTTGTCCTACAGGTGGGCAGACTTTGCTTGCAGAAATTGTAGCTCTCACTGGCGTCTCTGTAGACTTTTTCTTCTTCTTAACTTTGAATGTTTTGAAACATCAGCAGTACTGTGCACACATTCTTTCTCATCAGTGATACTGGAGGTGCACTTGCTAAATAAATCTTCTGTACCTTCCTTGCTTGCTGCTGCAGTTCCTTGGCTCGTTGAAAAAAATATTCCTCTGGCTGTTGCCCTTTTTGTGGGGCCACGTAGAGATCATCCTCATCATCGAATAAGGCCTGAAGGGACACTGCTCTGTGTGGCCGGGCTCTTTACACCAGGAACACATTTTCTTCCCAATTCTTTCAGAGTCTGTATTTGATTTCAGCTGGGTGGCCATTTTAAAATCTCATGTTTTTTTTTCTTTTCTTTCACAAGTGGTGGGGTAGACTCTGGTCACAGCATCAGTCCCTTGTGTGGGTCACCGTCTGTCGCAGTTCTCCCAGTCAAACTGTGGCATTGTGGCTTTGTCCAGGGCAGTGTAGTTTTCCTGCCTGGATGTGTAGCCCTTTAATTCTGGTCACTTTTGAATGTGTTTTGTTGCTCAGACTGTTGCAGGGACTTATGCAGGCAAAAGCACAAACATTTTCACAGACAGTCTCCGGGGCCCCTTTGAACTTCAAGGGCCACCTGTCATCCAAACTTCTGACACCATATGTTAGAGATGTGTGCAGAGGTACACAATGGAGACTGTTTTTAAGGTGAAATTAATATAAGGCTTTATTGCCTGTTCCTTTAAACAATACAGCCAACAGAAATATACATAAAGCAATAAACACCTATCCCTGTGTAAGAGCTAACTTACTTCCCCGGTCCCTCTCTGCAAGGCTGGGGGGGGGGGGGGAGAAAGCCCCTTACCCACTTATCACCCCAAAGTCTCAGCAGTACCTTAAGACAGGTGGCCCTTCAGGTCAGTGGGTGTTTGCTGGATGGTCCAGGTATAGAGGTCTGGTCCCCTTGTGTCTTTCTCTCAGGACACAGCCCTCCTTTTCCTTATGTCAGCTCCCTTGTGAGCTAAGGAATCTCCTTCCTGTTACTTAGACCAGGCTTTTTCTAACAGTCCTAATCAGCCAGGTGGAGTCTGGTTGATTGCCTTTGCAATTAACCAGCACACTGCTGGATTTAGAGGCAGTTTCCCTCAAACAGTGATAAGTCCCTGTTGCAACCTCCTTCACGTTTTTTTCTTAAAATAATGTATATTTCGTTGTTGGCATGCAAAGTGATATACATCGTAGACTAATAGTAGCACAAAAGAGCCATAACAGATCAAGAGGACCAGGGAAATATAATTATTTTACATTGCTGAAGCTGGTCTTGAACAGCAGTCTCCAATTTTACACATTAATGTTGTACAGTACCTACAGGAAAGAGCCTCCCTATTTGCAAAGGAGAGCTTATTGAAAAATAATAAAATAAAATGTCACAATAAACGTATAGGACAAGTATGTATTATACGACAGCTACTATACTGCAGTACATTAATGAAAGAAAATCCCCGCCTCCCCCCATCCCAATACTTTATCGTTGCCTTTTGCCCTTGGTAAAATGTAAGAGGATGTATGCTGTAGTCTAGTAAACTATTCACACCAGTTACACTTCTAACACATAGCCTAAAAAGATGTCATTGCAATCATACCCACAGTTGGTTACAGTATTGATCCTTGCATGCAGCATGCTCGCAATATATTAATTTATCAACACAAGTACACCACACCACTGGGGTCAATAGTAACTATTTCAATGATGCAGAAACCGGCTCTGCCTTATATTGCAGTCCCTGCTACAGGTGCTTCTGCATTAATTAGTGTCTCTTCCCATCAAAGATATCTCCGTTAACATGTAATAGTAGGTTTTACAGTGCAAGGGATGAGGATGACCACAAATAAATTGGGTTGTTGAGGTTTACCAATGATGTTTATGTGTTACAGGTGTTATTATACTGTACAGATAAATGGGAACCTCACCGGTGAATTCATTATTTCGAATATCTACAGTTATGTAAGCATTCCTCGGTTATATAACTAAACACCTAGTGTAGAATCTTTTAAAATCACGTCATGAAAGAACTAGCCAAATAACATCAACCTGAAAGAAAATAGAATGCAAGAAGAAAACATTGACTAAAACGAAAAGGCTCGATCATGGCAGGCTTTGAAAATGCTGCAAAAGAACCCTGCGTGGAGTAGGGAAATAACTTTTTAAGGTAAAATAATCCCTATGATGGTTCTTAAAGAAAGGACAGTTTAACAACAAATAGTACTTACTGACAAAGATTATGAGATGATGACCATTCAAGGAAGCTGTGCTCAAACCAGGCTTCTTTGATCTCAACAAAAATTGCTCAGTGTAAAGAACAATTTTGACTCTTCGACTGGCAGCGAGATGAATAATGCATAACATCAGGCGGACTTCCTGTGATTAACTGATAAAAATGACTAGTACACGTTACCATGGCAACAGAGTGCTACAGCACCATCTCTTCAGTGCCCTCCAATCCACGTGAGGTAAATCACTGGCCCTCCTGTTATAGTGGGACTTGTTTGGGGCTTGGAAATGAAGAGAGGACTCTTTAAGTTTGCAAATACACCCTCATTATTTTATTTTAATTCGAAGTTCATTGGTATTTGCATATCTCTCCCCTATTTCCCACATATAGCGAGCAACGCAACTCATTTTATGAATAGTCCTAGATATTTACATCGTACGACAATTGAGTTCAAAGGTCTCTGCTTGTACAAAAGGATAACAAATCCTTTGTCGGAATATCTCCTAGAAAAACAATACTGTATATGTACAAGGGCATGCAACAGCAACCAGCAGTTTATGAGCTGTGATTTCATTTGAAATGAAATGAGGGGTTTTGTAGCATAATGGCATTCCAGCAGCGTACAAACAGTACTAGTTAAAGGCCATCTATTCAGCACACTTGCCAAGAAAATAAAATAAAAGCATACACATATTTGCATGCATAAAGGCTATTGCTCTGCAAATAACAAATATAACGTGCCAGATACACTGGGAATGATGAAGAGCAGTTGGTCAGTAAGCACAGTACTCACCAATTTCAATGGCCGCTCCAGCGTTCTGTATCGGAGGAAACAAGCTAATGTAGTTCAATGGAGGCTGTAAGACTGAACTCGCAGCTCACAATTTTCACTTCAAGCTCAAATAAAGAATTTGAAGTAAAACGCCTGACAGCTCTGCTGTTCTTTCATGTTATGACGAAGTAAAAGCTCTCATCTCAATTCTGATTGATGCTGCTTGCTATTAACATACATTAGCGTCTAATCTAAGAGAATTGAAAAGGTTTTGTCAAAGAGCATTGTATTTTATGTGTTCTTTCTGTTGCCCCCTCAATTTAATTTGCATTGGCAATTATTTGTCTATTTTCAGGGCTCCGCAAGGTGAGTAGCACATTCCCATCCAGTACCTTTTGAACAGTGTTTTTGCTACAAGCCTGCAGTGCTTTTATTATGATTTAACATACAGTAGGAAGGAGTGCAATTATAACAGCTGTTTGGATTCCCAAGGTATGGGTACCCACTTGGTAGCCCACAGATGGTGTGGGCCCAAGGGTATTTAATCTAGCCCCAGAACTGCTGGTGACTCAAAAATAGGCAGAGAATATCATGGAGAACAATGCAACATGAAGAGGTGGAAGACAAATGAAGGGCTGAGAACAATTTCAAAATAGATTGAGGAAGGGCACAAGAGATTGTAGGGAGATATTCTTAATAAAATGCATTTTCTTTATTCCCCTGACCAAGCCATTGTTTGTACACAGAGCAAGTCCTCCCTGTAACACTGCTGGTAAACAGAATTACTCTAGCTGTGTGGTACAGAAGAGATAAAAGCCTAAGAGTGTAATTCATGAAGTAGCTTGGGGTACAGAAAGTGGAAAACTGATATGAATGGTATCTATGTTGTGTTTCAGCTACTGGGGAGGCAAACAATCTGGGAGTCAATGGAATAACTATCCATGCGTTCCTATGCAGTGGTGTTTTTTGCAGGGTGAAAAGTGAGAGAACCCTAAGCAAATGAATATGAGTTTGAGCTACAATCCCAAATTTTAAATACAGACGTAGTGGAAAAGGCATTTATCCACTTCCATTTATCATCCCTAATCATTATATAATCACAATATGGATTTTCTTGATAATCTAAAAAAATAAATAATCAGAAACTCAGTTCCCCCAGAAAAATACCCTGACATTGTGATTATATTTAGACAAGCAAACCTTGGTTTAACTAACCATCTTTATCAGTGTTTCTGTGGCCTCAGCCATAATAAGGATTTATAAGTATAATTAGACATTTATTTTTTACAATAAAACTAATTAGTGCAACTAAAAAAGGGAAAACTTAGGCTTCTAGAAACACAAACATACTGGGCTGTAAGTACAAAGAAATATTGTTTATGTAGACTGCCGTCAGATGAATTTGTATTAAATATCCATTAGAGGTACAGTATCAATGTACAGTATATATCCTACTGCATACATACTGTATGGAATTGTTCATGCTGGTTAACTTGTGAAGTCTTCCCATTGACTTACATTGAGTTGATGGGACTTCTTTCAAAACATGGGCCCCA
This sequence comes from Ascaphus truei, assembly GCF_040206685.1. Taxonomy (NCBI): domain Eukaryota; kingdom Metazoa; phylum Chordata; class Amphibia; order Anura; family Ascaphidae; genus Ascaphus; species Ascaphus truei. The sequence goes on from NC_134484.1 coordinate 186,641,314, forward strand.
CTATTCCCCCCTCCACTCAATCATTTCCTTTTGGGTAAACATGTCGTCAACACACCAAACATTTTGTGCAATATAGTCTTGTTTGCACAAGTGCAGCTTAAAAAATGTCTCAACAGTGAGAAATATACCATTCTTATTTCAGGTCTCTTCCCCCTCTACTCCAGAACTTACTGGGGCCCAGGGCATTTCTGATAACGTTAAAACGGAAAATAATTTTAGCTTCACTGTACCAAGTCAACATGAGGAGGGCCTGTTACATATCAGCATGGGCATTCTTCTGATATTATTTATTTATAACATGTTTTACCAGGAAGTAATACATTGAGAGTTACCTCTCGTTTTCAAGTATGTCCTGGGCATAGAGTTAAGATGACAAATAATATATGGTTACAATACATAGTTCTATAAGTGAACAGGTTATACATTATATACAAGACATACTGTAGCATGCACAGTTAAAGAAAATATATATTATAGACATATGTAAGTTACAGACCAGATTAAATATCACCACTTAAAATGGTAAACTCATCACTGATTGATTTGGAATCCTCTTGAGATTTCTGATTTTTGTGCCAACTTCATCAAATAGGCTTTGGTTCATGAATAACAGTTCTGAACCAGTTTGAACAGTTTTGGTTTTAATGAATAACAGTTAACAAAGAATCCCCAATGCACAGCCAATATGACAAATGATTGAAATAAATTTTCATATTGGATGTGCATTGGGGCTTCTTTGTTTACTGTTGTATTTTTGAAGCCACTTGTCCGGTAGCACTGCAATTGGCACAATTCAATATATAATACTATGGCTCTGGGTTTGTAGTCAAGGGCTTACAACACTTTGGCCAAAGGGTTAAACTAAAAGACCATTTTATTCAAAAGATATATATATATATTTATTTAGGCACTGTACCGTGTATTAATGTCTTTAGATGCAGCACTGAGCTCTGTCTGTGTTTCATGTTCTGTCTCTGGTTTTAAAAATATATATTGCCATGCTCAGTAGCACTCCTCTTTGACACTTATACGCATATATATATAGGTTGTGGTAATTTGGGGGTTCAATATGAGCTTATATGGGTCCTGTATGTTTTGTAGTTTGCCAAGATTTTGTTTGTCTAATTTTGAAGAAAGCCAATGTCTCCACGTTTGCGTGTGACCCTGAGGTCCACATGAAGGGCATGAGATAGGTTGTTGACGAGGCTGACAAATCTTATTGATAGATCCTGCTGAAAATGCTTGTTCTGCTTCTCTAGATTTTCTGGGATGAATGGTATGACTTGCATTTTTGCAACTCACTTCATTTGTGGCTAGATCACATGGTTGTTATACATGAGTAAATACTGTGATGGAGTGAGGGAAGTCATGCTCCTTTGTCCTAAGTCATGAGATGTTCTGTAGATGAATTTGTTGTTTTTCTGCACTAGTAGTTGCTCTAACACAGTTGTTTCCAACCTTTTTTGATTAAGGAACCCTATGTGAAATTCTGAGGAACCCCAACTCTCTCTAACAGCGTGTCTGAGATCAGATGCTTTGTAAATTCTTCTGCATTTGGTACAATTTTTAAATTACCTGAAACTTTCAGGGAACCCTTTAGGGTATACACTAACAACTCTTCCAACAGGCCCAGCAACGCTATACTACACTCCGGGCTTGCTCCCACTGCTGTGGGTGTGTGGTATCATACCGTTCCCACCACAGTACTGGGGTCTAGCTTGGTCTGCGGGCATACAGGCGTGACACCCTTGGGGTGGTCACCTTGGTAGAGATAAAACCTTGGACCGTATTTCATTCCGCTTCTATTGGCCAGGGATGCATAGTGATATTGCTAAGTTGTGTGCGACATGTCCTGAATGCCAGCTGACTAGTCCGAAGGGACAAAAACCAGCCCCTTGGTTCCTCTACCCTTGGTGTCAGTTCCCTTTGAGAGGATTGGAGTAGACTTGGTAGGTCCTCTAGAACCTTCTGCGAAAGGACACAGGTTTATTCTCGTAATAGTTGACTATGCAACAAGATATCCTGAGGCGTTCCCCCTGAGGACAGCAATGGCAAAGCAAGTAGCCAACAAATTGTTGGAGCTGTTCTCACGGGTTGGACTTCCCCAGTTTATGTTGACAGACCAAGGTACAAATTTTATGGCTAAACTGATGCAGGATGTCTTAAAATTACTAGAGGTCAAGTCTGTTCGGACATCGGTCTATCATCCACAGACTGACGGCTTGGTAGAAAGATTTAATCGAACACTAAAAGGGATGCTGAGGAAATTTGTAGATTCAGAGAAGAGAGCCTGGGATGAACTTCTTCCTTTTCTGCTGTTTGCCGTGCGCGAAGTTCCCCAGGCCTCCACGGGATTCTCTCCATTTGAATTACTGTATGGCCGCCAACCCCTGGGTATCCTAGACCTCCTAAAGGAGTCCTGGGAGGAACAGCGGTCCCCTTCTAAGAATATAAACAAGAAGAGCAAAGGAGCACTGCTAGCAAGAAGATCCTGAGGAAAAAAATCCTATAGGAAAAAATGATGGGCACAACTCCAGACTAAAAACTGAGGGTATTTATTCCATGGACTCACAGGGACAAAAACACAGCCCACGCACCAACGTGTTTCGTCCCGTGGGACTTTATCAAGGTGTAACATGAAAATATACCTCCTCACATTTATAGGCCCCATTTCGCGCCAAAAAGTCAGTGGGAACGCGTTGCGCATGCGCGCCAGTGACGCGTCGCAACACTGTGACACCGCCTCATAAACAACCTATCCTCTCAACCCATGAGGTGACGTCACTCGTGTGCGCCCGCTTCCAGCCTGACATGCATAGCCCTAATGCTCCCACCGGGCTAGAGGTGGAAGGGGATAATAAAATAACAATAACTTTATTGATACACTAAAAACGGACAAACTGACAAAACTAACTACAACTGATATACTGTAATACACAAAAACGTTCAGCTATGAAATACCACATAATAAAACAAGAAAGATTAAAGAAAACCTAATGATAAATTAAATACATTTAGATGCAAGAAGATGTTTAAACAATCACAAACCCAACCTGACTGTGATAATTAATAAATAATAAAGTATTAAATATATATATATATATATATATATATAAAAATAAATACTAATGAAATACTGAATAAGCAAGAACTAAATTTATAAGAAAAAGCACAGACTCGGTATATGTGATTGTTATATAGCTGTTCTACGTGCTAACAGCTGTCACCCAAGGGCCCTTATTAAAGGAATCCCTAAAGGTCAACTTATTCGTCTTCGACGCAATTGTTCGAATGACGAAGATTATGAATTACGTGTCAAAGATTTGTTTGATCGTTTTGTACAGCGTGGCTATAACCCAGATGATTCATGTAAATCCATACAGGAGGTTTCCACTATCAATAGAGCGGATTTGTTTCACCGCTCAAAGAAAGGTCCTATGATTAATGATACACCATTGTTTATCACTTCATTTAGTGCTCAGGCTGAACAGGTTAAATATATCCTAAAGAAACATTGGTCAATACTGTCTCTGGACCCCATCCTGCAACCATATATAACCTCAGGTCCAAATGTAGTTTATAGGAAAGCGAAGACGGTAGCTAATTCCTTGTCCCCTGGTCTTTTCTCTTCACAAATTAACCAGATGAATGTACTTCCTAATGGTTCTTTCCCCTGCAGTAATTGCAAGATTTGCAGTAATATGAAAAAGTCAGATAGCTTTGTTTACAGCCAAACTGGAAAGACTCATACTGTAAGGTCATTCATCAACTGCAAATCCTCGTATATTGTCTACCTCATCACTTGCGGATGTGGTAGCCAATATGTGGGAAGAACAATTAGGAATCTTAAAATTCGCATTATGGAAAATGTACGATTGATTTCCAAAGGGAATCTGAATCACCCTGTCCCCAAACATTTCACTAATTGTACCCAAGATCGATTAAAAAACTTCAGTTTTCAAGGTATTGAGTTCATTCCACCATTACCCAGAGGGGGTAATAGAATTAAAAAACTTGATCAACGTGAGGCATTCTGGATCTTTACTTTAAGAACCAGAGTGCTTCACGGTATGAATATTGATTGGGACCTTTCCCATTTTCTTTAGTGGTTAAGGGTTCTATATTATTGCAATGTTCTATGCTTACCCTGATCAACTAATTCAATAATAATGTTTATGATTTATCTAAGTTGATTAGTATTCTTTCTCTTTTTTATTTGAAATATTTTAGTTAAACACTATCTATCTATTTCATCTATATATGGAAGTTATATTATGTTATTTATAGTATTGTATTGGTTTAATATTATATCTGATAGTTAATATTTATTTTCTTTCCATATAAATGAACTATGCCCATAACAATCACAAATACCGAGTCTGTGCTTTTTCTTATAAATTTAGTTCTTGCTTATTCAGTATTTCATTAGTATTTTTTTATATCTATATATATTTAATACTTTATTATTTATTAATTATCACAGTGTCACGGGAAACTCCTGTGGCGGGTAGGATCTCGGTGGCCGGAACAGCACGAGCGTAATAGGGGTCACAAGCAGGGGTCCGAGGCAGGCGGCAGGTAGCGAAGTCAGGTACAAGCAGAGGTCCGAGGCAGGCGGCAGGTAGCGAAGTCAGGAAACAAGCAGAGGTCCGAGGCAGGCGGCAGGTAGCGAAATCAGGTAACAAGCAGAGGTCGGCAACGAGGAGACTGGAACAGGACAGGGGAGCAAGGACAGGTCTGGGGGCAGGGACTGAGAAAAGGAACAAACAGGGACAAGCCAGATTACCAGCAAGGGCTTTTACTGTGAACAGACTTCTATAATACAGGTACAGGTACAGAAACAGATCAGGAATCAGAAGCATGTGCATTAGGAGTCTGACTTCAAGCAAAGGCAAAAGCAACAGACAGGAAGCAAGCTATAAAGGACAGAGACAGGAGCAACAAGAAGACAGACAGACAAAGGAACCCAGAGCCAACAGAAGGCAGCAGCACACCCAGTGGACAAGGAAGCTATGGTTAGGCAGGAGGTCTAGGCGACCCTGACACACAGTCAGGTTGGGTTTGTGATTGTTTAAACATCTTCTTGCATCTAAATGTATTTAATTTATCATTAGGTTTTCTTTAATCTTTCTTGTTTTATTATGTGGTATTTCATAGATGAACGTTTTTGTGTATTATATCAGTTGTAGTTAGTTTTGTCAGTTTGTCCGTTTTTAGTGTATCAATAAAGCTATTGTTATTTTATTATCCCCTTCCACCTCTAGCCTGGTGGGAGCATTAGGGTTATGCATGTCAGGCTGGAAGCGGGAGCACACGAGTGACGTCACCTCATGGGTTGAGAGGATAGGTTGTGCATGAGGCGGTGTCACAGTGTTGCGACACGTCACTGGCGTGCATGCGCAATGAGTTCCCATGGACTTTTTGGCGTGAAATTGGGCCTATAAATGTGAGGAGGTATGTTTTCATGTTACACCTTGATAAAGTCCCACGGGACGAAACGCGTTGGTGCGTGGGCTGGGTTTTTGTCCCTGTGAGTCCATGGAATAAATACCCTCAGTTTTAAGTCTGGAGTTGTGCCCATCATTTTTTCCTATAGGATTTTTTTCCTCAGGATCTTCTTGCTAGCAGTGCTCCTTTGCTCTTCTTGTTTATGCTGTCTACACTACCAGGATTGCACGCAGTGGAACTACCTTTACAGATGACTTCTGGACTTCAATGTACCCCCGTGGGCAGGTAATGGGCTATAGCCCTTATATTCTTACCTTTGACCCTATATGGGGAAGTGTATTTGTTAAGTGGGGTGTGCTTCTGGACCATATCTGCGGTAGTCTGCCTGACTGAATGCTAGGTCTTTTATTTTGCCCCCCCTTAATTCTATATCATATATGATGTTATGGATTTACGAAGAGTTCCTATCTTCATTTATTTCTACAATTCTACTCTGAGTCTACACTGATATTGAGCGTCAGTCTTTACATCACTTTACAATGGCCCTTCTAAGAATACCCTGCAATATGTATTAGACCTTAGGAACCGCCTAGATGTGGTCGGCCATTTTGCTAGGGAGAATCTTAGATCAGCCCAGGACAGTCAGGAGAGACATTACAATCAAAATGCTCGTATGAGAGTGTTTCACCCAGGAGATCAGGTGATGTTATTGTTACCCAGTTGTGAGAGCAAACTCCTAGCCAAATGGCAGGGCCTATTCGAAGTACTCCGCCTCACGGGTGATGTGGATTACGAGATCGCTCAACCAGGGTCCAGGAAGGATAAACAAATTTACCATGTGAACTTGCTGAAACCCTGGAAGGAGCAGCGGTCTCTATTTATCCACCCGGTGGAGGAGGAAACGGACCTGGGTCCTCAACCCCCACGGTGGAACATCTGTGGTGACGAGAAAATCCCAATGGGTAGACAATTATCCTCTGAACAAAAAGGGGACTTGTTAGAACTAATTACACAATTCCATGATGTTTTTTCTGATTTACCAGGGCAAACTAATTTAGGTTCACATGTGATAGAGACAGCACCTGAGGTGAAAGTACGTTCTCGTCCTTACAGGGTGCCTGAAAGCCGTAAGGCCCTGGTAGAGAAGGAGGTACAAGAAATGTTACACTTAGGCGTGATTGAGGAATCATGCAGTGAGTGGTGTAGTCCACTAGTTATGGTCCCTAAACCCGATGGGAAGGTAAGATTTTGTGTGGACCTCCGAAAGGTCAATACGGTATCCAAGTTTGACGCATATCCGATGCCAAGGGTGGACGAGTAAATTGACGCCCTTAGTAACGCGGAATATATATCCACGCTGGACTTAACAAAAGGATACTGGCAAATACCTTTGGAGGAAAAGTCCAAATGCAAAACAGCCTTTGCCACTCCCATGGGTTTATACCAGTTTGTGACAATGCCATTTGGTCTGCATGGAGCCCCAGCCACATTTCAGAGACTCATGGATAAAGTGCTGACACCTCATAGGGCTTACGCCGCAGCCTACCTAGATGACATTGTCATTTATAGTAAACACTGGCGGGCCCATCTAAATAGGCTGAAAGCGGTTCTCAAATCTCTGAGAGAGGCAGGGCTCTCAGCCAACCCTAAGAAATGTGCCTTAGGTAAGGCGGAAACCAAGTACTTAGGTATGCAGTGGGAGGTGGAAAAGTAAGGCCACTAGCCGACAAGGTAGCTGCCCTGAAAGATTAAAACCGATCAAATCCATTTGCGGATATAACACCGCATAACGGATTTTTTGGGGAAAATGCGAGAAAATCCGGGAAACGTATTTGGGCGGATTCACTCATCTCTAGTTAGGACTACACTGTCAGTATAATTGTTCGTATGAAGCCTAACTTTTGAACTACAGATGTTGCAAGCATTATTACTCCCGTTAACACAATGTGATCTGTTAATGCTACCTAGTCATTACTGCAAGATTTCCCGCTAGTGCTATTTAAAACAATGGTAATGATTGGGTTATCGCCTTAACATACATAATTCCATGTTATTTCTTGCATAATTCTACGTTAACGGGGGTAATAACACTTGCTACATCTGCATGATACAGTAAGCAACCTTTCCTTTCCAAAGCAAAGCATAAATAATGCAATATCTTTCACTCCCTTGTGTTTGGAAAATGATATGAATTAACACAATGGTTTCTTGTACTGTACGAGTGAATATTGGAATAAAGTGCTCTGTTATAATGAAACAGTCTTTGTATTGAAATAGCTCTGTATTCAAAAGCATCTTCAGAACATCTAGATAAAGGACACGATAAAATAGAATGCAAAGCTACTGTATACAGCCATAACAATGCTTACCATATCCAGATCCTAATAATTAGGCAGGAGTTTCATGCTTTTGGCCATGAACGTATTGATAGTACGTATTAGATTACATGGACCTTATTCTATTACCTGCAATAGAGCAAATCTGGTTGAATATTCAACATCCAAAATTAGAGAAACAAGAGTATCTATTAAATATTTAAAAAGTACCTCTTTTTCTTTCAACCAATTTTAACAATTAAATCATCTGTGCACTTCTGATTATGAATAATAGCTGTTTTTATTTACTTTTCATATAGCTGCCTTGATATTGTATGTCAATGTTAAACACAATAAGAGATATTTTGTGAAGCTATTATTTTTAGAACAGAACACTCAATTGAGAGTTCTCATGCCTTGAAGAAAGCCTTTCAATCACTCATTGTTCAGTATGCATTGTTCATGAAGTCTATTCACATGCAATTATTAGTCATATAACATTTATGTCTATTGAATTGTTTCAGACCTCGTGTAGGAGTATGTGATGATTAATGTTAAAAAGCTTACTGTGGGGTGCGTGTCCAGCAGCCGAGCGGTCACAAAGCCACATAGCTCAGTGCAGGATCGCGGGGGAATAGGGGGCAACGGAACGCAAAAGTGCCCCAAATTAGCCCAGGTGAACAGGGAGCCCCCGAACCATAACTCGATGCCTACTCCAACCAGCAAAAGGCAAGTACACCCCTGGTGGTAATAGCAGCAGCCGGAGAGGCACGGGACCACCACCATCCAATTCAAGATGACGCCAGCCAGATCCACTCTCCCCAAGGAGAGATACTGAGAAGGGAGAGGCATCCGGAGCAGCCCGACAGTCACGAGTGCCAGAGAAGCCACCCAGGAGCTGAGAAATCGGTAGTGGGTGCTCGAGAAGCGACGGGAGTGACACCCCCTTCCCACTCCCCCAACCCCTACCGGAGCTCCAGGGACCCAGAGCCCCACCTCTCCTGGGGCTGCAGAGCATATACTGTGCTGGGTGGTAGGGAGAGCAGGTACTGCCCCCTGACCGGAGGTACAGTCAGGGGACTGTGGATGAGAGTCCTGGCAGGCCGGCTGGCCCGTGCCTTCCAGTCCCAGGATCCAAGATGGATGCTGCCCACAGGAATGAGTGAGTGAGGGAGCTAAGGGAGATCTGGCAGGCAACGGATGAGACGGCCACCTAGATGAGGTACAGTCACCACAGGGGAGCTACTACTACTGTATGAGCCAAAATAACCATATAGCTACACACAAGCAGCATTAACCAAAACTGCCCCAAAGTAAACTAAAACAAAATAGAAGTGCAAAGCAGCAACAAAACTGTAGAAAATGCCAAACACAACAAAAAAAACCCTACAGCAGCTGAAAGCACACTTCAGAGGTTCTGACGACCGGAGACAAGGCCAAAGCACACAGGTGTAGCGGACACGCAAACGCCATCTTGTGCTCCACAAGGTTCGCCTTGGCAGGAAAAGAAAAAGATTTTTTAATGGCTGAAGGACAGGAAGAATATTCAACAGAAGCAGACCTGACAAATCTAGTGACCAAAGAAGACATACAAAAGCTGTGAAAGACTTAATGCTAATGCTTAAAACCGAACTGTCTGAGATGAAAAAAGATATTACTACATGGGCCGCCGACAGGGGGGGGACAGCCGGAATTGGTGTCTCGGGCACCGTGAGTCAGGGGGCCCGGGCCCCGTGCCGGTCAAGTGTCACTGTCGGCGGCCCTGTGTGTCAGGAAAAAAACGTTGAAACACTTGGTTAATTGAAGCTAGGAGAGGAGAGCCAATCAGAGCCTTCCGCATGGGCGGGGACTAGCAGCTGATATATGCCGCTGCACAGGCGGGAGAAACATGTTTGAATCTTCCTGGCTGTGCAGCTGTTTATTCAAACTACACAAAGGTAGATACTTAACTGTACTGTATTTGTATTTCCCTGTATTATTGTGTGTGTACCCTGCGTTTGTCTCTTTAGTGTCTGTGTCCCTGTTCCAGTTTATATTTGTGTGTGTGTTTGTCACTGTGAGCGATCACTTCAATGTTTCCCATTCCCAATCCCCCCCCACCTTCCCGCATCCTCCGCACCACGGGCTGTCCATCTGCAGGGCCCTCCTCTGTGGGCAATCAGCCCTCCCCCCCAAAAAAAACAACACCCCCCGACCCCACTGCGGTTGACAGAAGCCCCCCTCTGGGCTAACTAAGGCCCCCCAGCCCAACCGCGGGCCGACTGAAGGCCCCCCTGGACTTCCTGGCTAAAGGAAGGTTCCCCAGCCCCCCCCAGGCTAACTGAAGGCCCCCCAGCGGGCCAACAGAACTCCCCTGGCCCAACCGCCGACTGATGAAAGGTCCTCCTGGACTCCCCTGACTAACTAAAGGTTCCCCAGCCCCCCGAGGCTAACTGAAGGCCCCCCAGCGGGCCAACAGAATCCCCCCCTGGCCCAACCGCCGACTGATTGAAGGCCCCCCTGGACTCCCCTGGTTAACTGAAGATCCCCCAGCCCCCCCTGCTGGCCGACTGAAGGGCCCCCCAAGCCCAACCGTGGGCCTACTGAAGGCCCCCCCAGCCCAACCACAGGCCGACTGAAGCCCCCTGGCTAACTGAAGCCCCCCGGGCTAACTGAAGGCACACCTCATGGGCCGCCTGAAGGCCCCCCCCAAGGGCTAACCGAAGGTCCCATTGTGCGCCAACTGATCCCCCCCCCCGCCAGCCAACTGAAGACCCATCCCGGCGGACTGACTGAAGTGGTACTGTAATTCATCAATACTGTACCCCTTACACCCTTTAGTTCCATACTGCACTTGACCCTCCAAGCCCCTACATAACCCCCAGGCCCCTACTTAACCCCCAAAGACACCTACTTAACCCCCCAGACCTCTTCCTAAACCCCTACCCCTCAGGCCCTTACATTACCTCCCCTCCAGGCCCATACCTTGCTCCCCAGCCTCCCTGGCCCATACCTTGCCCTAAGGCCCATACCTTTGCCCTTCATGCCCATACCATACCCACCCAGGCCCATACCTTACCCCCCAGGCCCACACCTTAACCCCCCAGGCCCATACATTACCCCCCCAGGCCCATACCTTACCCCCCCCAGGCCCATACCTTACCCCCCAGGCCCATACCTTATCCCCCCAGGCCCATACCTTATCCCCCCAGGCCCATACCTTAACCACCCCCTCCCCAAGCCCATACCTTACCAGCCTGAGGTATCCCTGCTGTTCACTGCTCTGGGCTTGAGACAGGTCGCCATCAACCACCCTACTACCAACTTTAGGTAAGGTGCACCTGTCCTTCTGTAAGGAACAACATTACATAGTAATTTCAGTACAATTGCAAATTTCTTGGTAATCTGAATACGTTTTCAACGTAATATTTACATTTTAATATTAAGCATTTTTTTATTTGCACATTGGTTTGAGTTGTGATTGTAAGTGATACTAATTAATTGAAGAGTTCTTGCATTAAGATTCAAAGAACCTGCTTTGTAGTTCTGGTTATGTGGTTATCTTACGTTAGATAGAGGAAATGGTATATTCTATATCTTATATTATAATAAAGCACAAAAGTCCAGTTTCCATTACAGTACCTACTATTAGTAGAACAAATTGATTTTTTTAAATGTAATACCACAAGTCTGGTTCTCTGGAACGGAAACAAAAGAAAGAACGAGAAGAGGAGGGTGGGAGATGGAGAAACAAGAAATTATTATTGAAGTTTTTTAACAAGCCTAAATACAACCAGCAAGATGTTGAAGATAATTTATCTCCTGAGGCCGAAGTTGAAAAGGATCATAAGGAAGCAGAACAAAAGGAAAGCGCTTGTTGCAGGACTTCGTCTTTCACCAATGAGACTGCAATTCAAGAAGAGATGCCCGAGGTAGAAGATCAAGCTCAAAGCAGCCTCTCTGAATCACAAACACATTTTGAAAAAGATATTGACTGGAATGGCTATATGGCCAGACGCCCTGAAAGACAAAAACAGAGAAAGGATAGTGCTCTGTGGATTAAAGACTGAAAAAGAATTAAGGCAAATAATTGCATGCATGCCTGTGGATTGTGATAGGCGCTCATTCCCTGAGTTTCTTTTGTATGTGAAATCATCCAATGGTCGTGAAAAACTTACACGGGACTGGCTTGGATGGAGCACTAGCAAACATGTCCCTTGTCTTGCATTTCCTCCCATCCGAAGCAATGCTGGAAGTTTAATCTGCAAGAAAGAAGGATTTGATCCATCGAAAATAAAATTAAATAAACTGTACACTAGACTTCCAGAACATGAAAAGAGCAGTCAGCACAAACAAAGCTATTGGAGTTGGAGAAGCCTGCAGAAGTCTATTGGAGGAAATGGAGTAGATGCTGAAATGCAAACTAGTTTACAAAGAGACAATGAGAAGTTTGCTGCCCTGCTAGAACGATTATTGGACGTGACATTATTTCTGGCATCCAGGAATATGGCCTTCAGAGGACGTTCTCAAAATATCGGAGATTTACACATTGGGAATTTTCTTGGTTTGCTCGAGTTGATATCACATTATGATCCTCTGCTGCAAGAACATTTAGCAAAAGTGAAGAATAGTCAAGAGAAAGGAAAAAGACTCCGGGATCATTATTTATCCTGGGAAACCCAAAATGAATTTATTAATGTATATGGAAAGCGCGTTCAAGACACCATTCTAAAAGAAAGGGAAGATTCAATTTATTTTTCTGTGATACGTGATGCCACGCCAGATGTTTCTCACACAGAACAGAACGTCATTGTTCTGCGATACATTCACAGAGACTTGGTGACAAACGTTTGGATTATTCAAGAGCGATTCATTGAATTTGTGGACTTCTTTCACAAGACTGGTAAGGAGATTGCGGAAATGTTGCTGTCAAGATTACATGAAAATGGTATCAACGTTTGAAGACTGCAGAGGACAAGGATTTGACAACGGAGCTAATATGTCTGGCAAAATAAAAGGAGTAAGAGCTCGCATACAAGAAAAATACCCTACTGTTATAGTTTGCCCCTGTGCAGTCCATTTCTTAAATCTTGTGGGTGTGCATGTGTGAATCGCTTATATGTTCTCTTCAGTGGGAGCCCTGAATGGTGGCACATTTTGAAAGATACAATTGGGTGTTCACTGCATTGTCTGAGTGACACTAGATGGAGTTCAAGAGTGGAAGCCTTTCGTCCAATTGCTGAAAAACTTCCAGGGATAATGGAAGTTTTAAAGAAGGTTATTGCATCGAAAAAGCTTTCAAGTGAAGCTCGTTCCAAAGTAGTAGACCTAAAAGATTATTTTTTTATCCTTCAAAGCAGTTTTACTTGCAACATTCTGGATAAAAGTTTTGAACAGTTTTGAAGAGAGAAACCTGATTCTGCAATCAAGATCTATTTCAATCGCAATTGGAGCAGCAAATATTAAAGCTTTCTGCAGAAATGCAGTCACTTTGGGAAAAGTGGCAAGATTTAATTTCAGAAGCCAGACTTTTGCTGATAATCTTGATATACCTAAGGTTTAAGCACACGTCCACGTCGTCAGGGGAAAAGGACAAAGCATCTAAATGAATCTGAAGACCATAATGAATTGGAAGACTCTGAGATAACATATATACACAACAGTCCAACAAGAAAGTCTTATATCTGTTTTGTTGATGTTGCTGTAGGGGAAGGCCTCTCTGTTCTCCTGGGCCATCATCCTTGTGTGCTATGGCACTCTCTGTGTCCAGGTTTAGAGGTCTTGTCCCCTTGTCTTGCTGTCAGTATACAGCCCTTCTGTGTGCATCTAGACATCATCATTTTCCTCAGGTCAACCCAGTTGTGCTTAAGGAAATCTCTGGTCTATCCTCCTTCTCCTTATGTTAGTCCACTTGTGAGCTAAGGAATCTCTGTCCTGTCTCTCATATTAGGCTTTGACAGAGCTCTCATTAGTCCAGGTGGAAACTAGTTAATTGAGTGGCTGCAATTAACTATCTCTTTTCTGGATTCTCAGAGCTCTGGCTGCTTTATTTAAACAGTGATATGTCCCTGTTACACACCTCCCCTGTTTGTGGGAAGTTCGGGCTTGCCACGGCTAAAGCCCATCCTTCCACTCGAGATATCTGTGCCGTTTGAATAAGAGTGGATGGAGGAAGAGAACCCTTAGTTCCGCTGGGATTAGAGCTCTTTCTCCAGGTCAGTAATGTTTCCTCAAGAAGGTGCTTGAGCTCAGCACTCTTCAGTCGCTCGAGGAGGACTTTTTCCAAGCACAGTCTTTCTTCTGACCGCTTGGTCACGAGTTTTCCCCTGCGTTGGGTGATCCTTTCTTCCATGAGTTTAGGGTGATCACATGCATCAGATTCTGTAGCCATATTCAGGGGTGGTTCAAGCTGAGGAGAGTTTTTATCTATACCGATTGACTCCTGTGGCATTTCAGTTTGGTAGTTACCTAGTGTTGTACCTGTAGAGGTGTGAACACTGAAACACTTCTGCATCAATCTAGCCAAAGACTGTATCTTTCTAGTGGCTATTTTATTGTGAGGAATATGGCTTGGGCCATGGGGCCACAATAGTATGACTGTATTAGTATTGTATAGTATAGTATTGTATAGTATTGTATTGTATAGTATCTCAGTCGTAATTCGGTTCTTCTTTCCTGACTTGTGTGAAAAGCCGATCATAGTACTGACATAGCATTGTGGGTGCGCTAATAGCAATGCACAGCTCGCTTGGTTGTGATGTAGAACCTATATCTGGATTGAATCAGCAGCTTCCTCCTGGGCTTCTCCCTCATCCAATTAGTTATATATTATTTAATATTACTTTCTCTCCAACTATATTTGAAGTTGAGCTTCAAGAGTTTCACCTCTTGTTCAGGCAGGGTCAGGTTCATTGCTTCCGACTTTCCCGCATTTATTTGTACCCTGAAGGTTTACCAAATTAAGCCAGGGTGCAGTGTAAATTTGGTAGAGAGATAAGAGGATTCACGATGGAAAGGATCACGTCATCTGCAAATAATGATAATTTGTATGTGTACTTTCCTATTTCTTTGCTCTGCATGTCAGGGTTTTCTCTTATTGCGCATGCCAGAGGTTTTATAGTTAGGGAAAATAATAACAGTGAGAGGGGACAGCCCTGTCTAGTTGTGTTCGTGATTTTTATTCTGTCCCCATTCCCCCTGGTGTTTTTAAAGATTCAGAAGGGAGGTTATATAGAGCTCTTACTCCCTGTAAATAGGGGTCTATAAATCCGATGTCCAATAACGTACTTTCTAGAAAGAGCCAGCTAATTTGATTGAAGGCCTTTTCTGCGTCAAGGCTCAGCACGATTACTTTTATATTTGTTGAGTTAATATGTTCGATAATATCTATAATCTTCCTGGTGTTGTCCGAGGCCTGTCTCTCGCTAATGAAGCCTACCTGATCTCTGTGAATTAGTGATGGTAAGATTGGGTTAAGTCTGTTGGCCATGATTTTACTGTAGATTTTTAGGTCCGAGTTCAGAAGGGAAATTGGTCTATAACTCCCACAGTTTGTGGGAGCAATACTAGCTTTAGTCCCTTCTTTGTGGATTAGAGCAATACTAGCTTTAGTCATTTGTTCCGGATTGGAGCTCCATCTGGAAGAAGTTGAACAGCATGGGTAATGTTGGGGCTATTATATATACTGTATATATTTCTTATAATAGATATTAGTCAAGCCATCTGGGCCTGGGGATTTGTTAGGCTTCAGATCCTTGACTACAGCCAATAATTCAATCTTAGTTATTTTGATGTTTAACGCCCTCAAGTCCTTCCTAGTTAGTTTTGGGAGATCACATTTTTTGAGAAATTGCTCTATGCTTAAATATGATCAAGCCTGGAATAATAATTATGTGGAGAGGAAAAGGATGTATAGTCTTTTACTTTCTGGTTCCGGTATCTCCAGGAATCTATAAGTTACATAGTTACATAGTTACATAGTACATGAGGTTGAAAAAAGACATGCGTCCATCAAGATCAACCTATGTTAAATTTGGACAACAGATACTTTATCCTATATCTATACTTACTTATTGATCCAGAGGAAGGCAAACAAAAAAACCCAGTGACATGTCATCCAATGACATCTCATCAGGGAAAAAATAAATTCCTTCCCGACTCCAAGAATTGGCAATCAGATTACTCCCTGGATCAGAATCCTTCCCATGTTTACTTATTTGGTATATCCCTGTACTGGCATACCCCGGTTTAAGTACACTCGCGAGTAAGGACATATCGCCCAATAGGCAAATGGCTGCTCGCACGTGCGCCTGTAAGCACGTCCTGAACAGCAATACCGGCTCCCTACCTGTACCAAAGCTGCCCACATGCGGGGAGACTATAGAGCTTGTTACAAATGTGTTATTTACATCAATTCTGCACGTATATGACGATTGCAGTACAGTACATGCATCAATAAGTGGGAAAAAGGTAGTGCTTCATTTTAAGTACATTTTCACTTTACATACATGCTCTGGACCCATTGCGTACGTTAATGCGGGGTATGCCTGTATACCTTTCCAAAAATATGTCCAACCTTTTTTTGAACAAATCTATTGTATCTGCTACTATCTTCTCCATGACATACCAATGGAGACAGTGATGACAGATAGTCAATTGATACTTCGAATGCTATGCTTTTTGCAATCTAGATAATCATTATAGTAATTGAAATGTGCACTAACCACTAGAAGCTGCTAGTAAGCTGATATATAAGTGCATGTGAGCCTCTAGTGTCCTTGAAAAAGCTAAGTGCAGGGAGCGAAACTTTCGTCAGGTTATTATGGGGAGGGTCATATAGTGTGGGGCCTGTCGGTGAAGGAGGTATTTTACTTACAACTTATTGTTAGGTTAGTGTACTCTCCTTTGGCTACTGTGACACCCTGGTTTATTGCAAATTTGTCATCTAGCAGGCAAATTAATTGGGACCTGACACACTGTTAATAAGCAGATCAATCACTGTTTACACCAGCACTGTCAAACATACTGTACAGACTGCAGCAGCAACTAGCGTGTGTGTTGCCGGGCCAATAGGAGTGTCCGGTTAGCCTTTGTGTGGGATCCTGTTGCAGTCAGGTGTGGTAGCACCATGGAAGAGGCCGCACAGGCCCCATCCCACACCAGCTCTCTCCTCATCCTGCCTCACCTGTAAGAGTGTGAATTTTGGGAATATTAAGTGTGGGTCTGGGTGGGGTATTATTAAGTGTGTGTGTGGGGGAATTATGAAGAGTGTGGGGAGGATTATTATAAGTTTGTGTGTGGAAGAGGCATTATTAGAAGTGTGTGTGGGGTATTATTAAGCGTGTGTGTGTGTGTGTGCGTGCGTGTGTGTGTGTGTGTGTGTGTGTGTGTGTGTGTGTGTGTGTGTGTGTGTGTGTGTGTGTGTGTGTGTGTGTAGGAGACGAGTGCAGAGATACAACAAGTGAGACGTATTTAAGGGAAAATAAACATTGGCTTTTATATTGCCCATGGCTTTAAATAGTACAGCTTTATATCAACATGTAAAACAAACAAACAAACAGCCTATCCCTTTGTAAGGGCTAACTCATACTTCCCAGTCCCTATCTGCAGGGGTGGGAGGATAGGCCTCGTACCAGCCTCTGACCCCAAAGTCCAAAGAGGTACCTATAAGCAGGGGCTGAATGATAACCCAGAACCTTTAAAAAAAAAAAAAAAAAAAAAAGTTTTAATTTCTATATTTAACTGCCTTACTTTCTCTGGCAGCGGCATCAACCAGTGGCATCTCCCCCTGCATGCTCCCATCAAAATGGCTCAGATACGGCAAATGGCGTCATGTTGCCATGACTATGGGACATCACATGATGCGTCCCGTTGTCATGGCAATGTGGCGCCAAAGGGTATCCCGTTGTCATGGCAACGTAATGCCTCATGGCATCATAACGTCATGTGAGGTCCCATTGTTATGGCAAAGCGACACTATTTGATTGTCGTGGAGCCATTTTGATGGGAGCATGTAGGGGGAGTTGCCGCCTGAGAAGTCACTGAAGTCTTTCGGGTTGAACGGCTGGGAAGCGCTCCTTCCCGGCCATCCTTCTCTGCCGCCCTGCTTTGCTCCTGCCGTCCAACTCCTCTGACTGCCACCCTGCGCCGCTCTGGCGGTCCTCCGTTCTCCTCTCCCACTGCCACCCCCCAATTTGTGCATCTCACCCAGAGATTTGAAATGTAAACCCATAGCCCGTAGATTGATTAGCGAAACCCGTAGTCTCTGGCTCATTCCCGGAGTGATGGCAACCCTGATTATGACGGTGGATATTAAATGTGAGCGGGGGATATTAAATTTGAGGGGGGATATTGATTGTGAGGGGATATTAAGTGTGTGGAGGGAATATTAAGTTTGTTAGGATATTAAGTGTGAGGGGGGATATTAAGTGTGAGGGGGGATATTAAGTGTGAGGGGGGATATTAAGTGTGAGGGGGGATATTAAGTGTGAGGGGGATATTAAGTGTGAGGAGGGATATTAGGTGTGAGGGGGGATATTAAGATTGAAGGAGATATGAAGTGTGGGTGGTATTAATCAATGTGTGAGGGGTGGGGATATTAAGAGTGTGGAGGGGGGACAAGAGTGTGGTAGGTGGGGAGAGAAATAGAGAGAAGGTGGGGAAGTGATAGAGAAGGAGGTAGTGAAGGAACTAGAGGGGGGAAGGGTGAGCTTAATGTCGACATCTAAAATACAGCCATACAACTGTTTTATATGTGTATTTTGAAAATGTACGGCATGTATGGCCCAAATGAAATCTATGAAATCTAATCAGGCACCACCTATTAAATTAATTTGATACCCCCTGGTTTACACTGTTAGACATATTGACCATATTTGGTAACATTTAGTAATGTATATTGCATACATAAAGACTGCTAACAGGGAGGAAAGATACAGTAAGCGATCTGAGATGAACACTAGACTTATTAGAGGCTCAAATGCACTTACAGTATCTATCAGCTTATTAGCAGCTTCTAGTAGCTAGTGCACATTTAAATAACTATTTAAATTAGTGATCTCCTACATAGATAGCAAAAGGCATAGCATGCACTCTGCAGTGATCCCCACCAATCCTACCCCAATATGTAGATATACTATACAGGCTTTAATTGTGGTTTTATTTTATTTTTTAAATTGTGTAGTTTTAAGACTAAATTTAACTTTTAAAGTATCTTTACAATATTTAGTAATTCCACTTGAGTGCATTTTCTTGTAAGTACAGTAGCTACATTTCAACTGTTTATGGTGCTACAGTGGCGGCCGCCTTCAGCCTCACGCGACCTTTTCAGCGCGACTTTTAAAACCGCGGGTAGATGCAGTGTTGATGCGGCATGTTCCGGTATTTTTAGGCGCCGCGGGCGGTTTCATTGTATTAGCGCTATTAGCGCTGTCTCGCCATGAATGCGGCATGAACGCGGCAAAGTGCGTGACATTCGGAAAACATCCCTGAAAAAATTCGGGGATGTAGGAGAATAAAAGGGGCCGCAAAAGTATAAATACAGTGCACCTCCCAATGGGAATATAAGTGGCTTTACGTCTATCCCTATTAGTATGACATGCAGAGCCACCAAAATAAATCGTGGGGCTCAGGACAAACATTTTAAGCAGGCCCCCCCCCCCCTCCGTGTCGGTGGTATTGTGAGCCCATCCCCCATTTCACACCTTACGAGCCCAATCTCTTCCCCCCTCTCTTCCCCCCTCTTCCCATGTATTTCTCTCCCTTCCATCTCATCCCCTCTCATTCTCTTCCCTGCGTCTCACTCTTACTCCCTCTTTTCCTCACTCACCCCCTCTATCCTCTCCCTCTGTCAAGTCAATTACCCCATGCTCACTCATTCCCTCACAACATATATACCAAAAAACTTCCCACCCCCAAATACATGCAAAAAATCCCCAGCCCCCAAATATATACAACCTCCCCCACCCCCCCCAAATGCATACAAAAAACCCACCTACCCAATACATTTATAAAAAAAAATACATATAACCCCCATACATACATATACCCGGTGGTGACTGCGGGGTACTGGCAGTGACTGTGGGGGGACCGCCGGTGACTGCAGGGGACTGGCAGTGGCTGCGAGGGACCGGTGGTG
The DNA here is from genome assembly GCF_040206685.1 of Ascaphus truei. Classification (NCBI taxonomy): domain Eukaryota; kingdom Metazoa; phylum Chordata; class Amphibia; order Anura; family Ascaphidae; genus Ascaphus; species Ascaphus truei. The sequence continues at coordinate 186,661,192 of NC_134484.1, forward strand.
AATGCGTGGTACTGGCGGTGACTTGCGGGGGACCGGCTGTGACTGCGGGGGGACCGGCTGTGACTGCGGGGTACTGGTGGTGACTGTGGGGGGACCGGTGGTGACGGCGGGGGACTGGCGGTGACTGTGGGGGGACCGGCGATGACTACGGGGTACTGATGGTGGCTGCAGGGTCTGGTGGAGAGTCGGAGCCCGGCAGTGACTGCCAGGGGACTGACGGTGACAGCGGGGGACCAGCGGTGACTGCGGGGGACCGGTGGTGACTGCGGGGGACTGGTGGTGGCTGCAGGGGACCGGTGGTGGCTGCGGGGGACCGGTGGAGAGTCAGAGCCTGACAATGACTGCCGGGGGACCGACGGTGACTGCGGGTGACCGGCTGTGACTAGGGTGGCCAGTGGTGACTGCGGGGGGACCGGCGGTGACTGCGGGGGACCAGCGGTGACTGCAGGGGGCCGGCAGTGACTGCGGGGGACCAGTGATGGCTGCAGGGGATCGGCGGAGAGTCAGGGCCCGGCCGTGACTGCGGGGCACTGGCGGTGACTGCGGGGTCTGGCGGTGACTGCGGGAGGACAGACGGAGAGTCGGGGCCCGGTCGTGACCGGCCTCACTGTGTCCCACGCCGAGCTTCATCAGCGCACAACGGAAGCTGAGGCGAGCTGACGTCAGAGGGGCCCGGCTTGCTGTGACAGGAAGGCCTGCATCTGATGCAGAGCCGGGGCCCGGCAGCCATTAACTTTTGTTCCCCCCCCCTTGGTGGCCCTGACGGCCGAGCAGGGGGCCTGGACGGCCTGACCCACGGGGCCCGGGACGCCACCCACGGCAGACCCCCCCCCCTGTTAGCGGGCATGATGAAACGTTTACAGGTGTAATCAATATTGTGCAAATTCAGTCTCTATCAGTATAGATATAATAGATATCTTTAAAAAACATGGTTGGGCATCTTTTTACAAAAAAAAAGGTATACCGAGATATACCAAATAAGTAAACATGGGAAGGATGTTCATCCAGGGAGTAATCTGATTGCCAATATTTAAAGACAGGATGGAATTTATTTTCCCCCTTACGACATATCATTGGATGATGTCACTGGGGTTTTCTGTTTGCCTTCCTCTGGATAAATATACTGTAAGTACGGATATAGGATAAACTATATGTTGGTCTAAGATAGAAAAGGATCCCTTTAATGTGGTACAAAGAGAAGCAGCCTAAATTAAAACATAATCTTTATTAAGGTAAACTTAAAATAAAACTGTTTGGAAACCACATATACAAGACGCAAAACTGATAAAAACATTTAAAAGAACCGAAGAGGTGTGGGTAGGTGTAACTGAAGTACAAGTATTGCAGTGATTTATATATAACTGTTACTAGACATAGTATAACACTTAAATGGTGTAGGAAATGCCTGTATGGTGTCCTGAAAAGACAGGGTGTATCCTGAATTAGCACAGTATTAGTCCACCGTGTAAGGGGAGCCCAGTATAGGGACACCTTACCACCAAACTACTAGTGGTTATAGTTGTTTGGTAGGAGTATGCACACAGAGTTCTGCCAGAGAAAAAGATTAACTGTGGCAGACACGGGGGTGCTAATAAGACCATATACCTTCACATAGCTGGGTGGAGTGAACAGCACTAGATGATGGCTAATCACTGATCCCAGCACACATATATACTGATAGCCCTTTAGGTATGCAGGAGCTCTCTAAGAGACCCCCTATCTGCACGCTGCTATTGTAATACTGCCTGAAGGCTAAGGGAGCTACCCTATGTATATATTCCTCAGGCAGCCCCACTACGGCTGGGTATAATTGGGAGGTACAATAGACTAACTCTAGGTGGCTAAATAAAGGACAGGCATAACCTTTAGTCTGAGTGCTGTTGCTGCCCACGGACGCAGTCTGCGAAGCACTCGAACAGGAAACAGGCGCACACTTCTCCGATGAGACGTGGCGGTGACGTCAGACTACCCTACGTACGTTTCACCATAACTGGCTTCATCCGGGGAGTATATGTCGTCTAGATTTAGCATACAGTAGATTGAACTTGATGGACATTGGTCTTTTTTCAACCTCGTCTACTATGTAACTGTGTAAAGTGTAACACTACTGCGCTAACACAAGAATTAAAATGGTGAACAATGGTAAAGTTTTTATCTTCTTAACACAGTGTTATTTACAGTATTATTTCATTCATTATTTCACATTAAAGGGGGTGTACATCTGTACACTGTACCATAAAGAAGCCTCACAGTCTATTTCCATGTCTGGAAAGAAAAAATAAAGCTCGTTGGCTTTTCACTTATTTTTATAGTAGGAAAAATACCCTTTTCCCATCGTAGTCTGGGAGTGAGGGAAGTGAGGGGAGTGAGGGGAGTGAGGGAAGTGAGGGGAGTGAGGGGAGTGAGGGGAGTGAGGGAAGTGAGGGGAGTGAGGGGAGTGAGGGGAGTGAGGGAAGTGAGGGGAGTGAGGGGAGTGAGGGAAGTGAGGAAGTTTACATTTACAGTGACTCTTGGGGTCAGAACTTATTTTGCATGTGGTGTCTATCTTTTTAATGCAGTACCACTCCAAATTTATAGTACATTTTTAAAATATGTATAATAGTACAGATATAGCAAACATTACTGCACCATACTGCTGTGTTTTGCGTTGATGCTGGTGTGTTATTTAATACTAGTACTCTTGAAAGAATGGTTAAGAAGATCAGATAACACGTTAATTTGGGCTTTAACTCACGTTAACTGGGGTAATAATATCTGCTACATCTGTACCTTAAATAACACTGGATGATACTGCACTGTGTTATGGATTCAGGGAAGGCACTTTAATGGGCTGTATGATGTCTTCTGAGGTTGGGAAATGTCTTATAGGATAGCACCACTTAATAATTATGGTCTCCTATTTCCTTATTTATTCCATCAGTAATTATCCTTTATATCTCTGACTGTCATCGTCTTGACATCAATATCTACATTATTATTGCTCACTCACGTATAATGTTATGGTATGTAGTCTGAAAGTGGAAACCAATTATTCTTTCATCATTTTATTCTGTCCCATAGAAAATATTTTCTTTGTTTCAGAGGTGAATGGCAAAGAAGAGAATCTGTCCTTCACCAGATAGTAAATTAGGTGTAATTTTACAGACCATTAAAAAAGAAAAGAAAGAAAGTGAGTTATTGCCCATCAGGCAAGAATGAGGGTGAAATAAAAAAATATTTAACCTCCTTTTCCTCTGATCTGTGAACACCAGCTGTGCCCTTTCTTCAAGGGGTTTCAAGCACTAATGTTCCAACCTGCTGTACAATGTTTAATCTTTTTTGGATGTGAGTTCAATCTTGAGTAGCAAAGTTCCAAGAAAATGAACCGTGCCTCTTCATTTCTTTTTAACTCTTGGTTCCAATTCTGTATCTGTAGACATGAAGAGCAGTGCCAGAGGAAAACAATGATTTTAAAGCCAAGGTAATAGTTTCTCAGAAGAATAGAAACTGGTTTCACCATACTTGTCATTGTCTAATGGGTCTCGAATCGGTTTTCTCTGCTATTTTAGTCAGTGCGGTCGTGCCATGTTTCACGGGAGACCAGGACAATTACACCAGATATCAGTACACTAGACAGAACTGCAGAGTTGAACAAATGTGAATTTATTGGAAAAAGTTTCCACAAACTTCCAGTAGATAAAAGACACAGTAGTATTGGCAGTACTGCCTTGCTCTCAGGTAGCTAGCAGTTTTAAATTCCCCGCCATTGTTTCACTCCAAACAGCTCAGGCCTACGCTGAAAACACACCGCACACAGCTCCATTGGATGCTCCAGACCCCTGCACTGGGTCTCCTCAGTTCCCTTCTGCTGACTCCCTGTCATATCTTCCTTTACAAGGGCTCTGCCAGTCCCCTGTTACCACACAGCCTTCACAAAGAATATAAAGTCCAAAATGGCACTGTTGAGGCTGGGAATAAGGAGTGTTTATACCCCTGTCCCAATCATGAAGATGCCAGGTATTCGGGGTAAGAACAATAGTCCTAGTCTCTGCACACGGCCCCAGGCCCAGTTGATGAGATTACAGGGGTTGAATGGGGGCCAGGAAGCCCAAAATGGCATGCTGTAATATGGTAATTCCTATCCTTAACATAATCCACAGGATATAGACAGATACAGGACAATGCCCAAACAATTCCCCTCCAAAGTCATATAATAGAGATATAGCCCTGGGGTTTACAGGTTTCTTGCAGAGCAAGTCCACTCAGCAGGTGGTCGACGAATCCCTGGTTCCTCAACAATGGGCCTAATCCCATCACAGTGTCCAGGCCTATAATACCTAACTTTGATGTGATTACAGCTCCTTTTGCAAGAGAGTTAACCCCACAGTTCCATACTCTTGAACAGAGCTGTACATCACTGTTTTACATACTTTAAGAGTAACATATATAGGAATGCTACAATAAACTGTACATACATAAATAAATACATCATATAATTGATAGGTAGGGGTAATGGCAGGATTAACCTTTATTTAATAACAGCCAAATCTACCCCTACCATCACACCATGTACTGTATGATCATGTGTCCGCGTGAGGATTAGCTCATTGCATTGTGTTCATGGATGCGATAACATCTGCCACATCTGCATGCCATGCATTATTGGCAGTGCCTGCTGTGAGAGATAAAATCACATATATAATGAAAAATAAAGAGAGATGACAATAAAAATAATCCTATTGACTTGCAAATATTTTTTTTGGTTCTAATCAAGAAGATAATCTCTATTGCCTGTATTTAAAACAAACATTTTCATACTGCACGATAACTCTGAAGTGGTAAAGAAGAATGTACTGTGGCATGTTTATAAAAACTGGATTTGTACCTACGGTGCTTAATGAGAGTTCATACAGTATGGACACTGTTTTTAAAAGACTCCCAAACTTAGGGGAAGACTCCAGTCCTCAAGGGCCACCGCCAGGTCGAGTTTTCAGGATATCCCTGCTTCTGCACAGGTGGCCCATCAGTGGCTCAGTCGAATACTTGTTTTTAATTCAAATGTATTTGCTGCTTGTTTTGTTATTTGCAGATATTTTTTTTTAGGTTGGCATTTGCATTGGCATTTTCTTTATTCAAATGTAATGTCTTTTATTTGCTGCTTGATTTTTTATTTGCAGGTGGCCCATTGACTGCCATGGTGTCAAACCATGCCCAAAAGGTATTGGTGTGCCAATGTCAGTCAATTGGTTGATTGGCATTTTTAAAAATTGAAATTGAATGTCTTTTTTATTTGGTGCTGTTTTTTTTATTTTCATCTTGCACATTGACTGCCATAGTGGCAACCATAGGGCATAGGTGTGCCACTGGGCCAATCAACTGGTTTATGTGCATTAAAAAAAATAAATGAAATTGAATGTCTTTTTTATTTGCTGCTAGGTTTTTTTATTTGCAGCTTGCACATTGACTGCCATAGTGGCAAGCCATGCCCCTAGGGCATTGGTGTGCCACTGTGCCAATCGATGGGTAGAGGAGGTGAGGGTAGTTGCCCTGGGGAGGGTGATTAGGCCTCTTAAATACCATAGTGGTTGATGAAGGGGTTAGTGGCTAGTAGTTAGTTTTTTTATTTTACTGTTGGTGCCGACTGAAGAAGAGGAAGATGAGGAAAACTAGGAGGACGTGGATAGCCTTCATCCTGGCAGGGGTAAGTAGAACTTTAATTTACTATATGCTGGCTGGGCAATGTTTTGGTTATGTTTTATTTTTTAATGGGCAAATGAGCTATTATCCAGATATGGATAATAGGGGTTTCGCACATTACTGTACTGTATGTTTTAGGGGGGGAGGGGCGGGGTTGTTTAATGTATTGTATTGAAGTTTATATTGTAATGTTTATTGGGGCAGAGGAGGTGGGTGAAGGGGGTAGTTTCCCCAGGGTGGGTGGTTAAGCCTTGTGGGTGGGTAGTGAGAGGGGTTAACCCTTTCATTACCACAGGGGTTAACCCCTATTGAAACCTTGCCGGTAGGCCGAACCACCCACCATGGGGCAACTAACCTGTTCACGTAACCCCTCTACCCCCAATAAACCAGGTAGTATTGCTTAAACCCTGTATTGCCTTAGCGGTTAGCTGCTAAGGTAATTAAGCTGCTTTTATTTTATTTTGATAACATATTATTGTAGCAGGGAGTCTCCGGAGCTGACCCGCATTGATTTCAGGTCTGGATACCCCCTGCTTCCCGAGTTACAGGCCCATTTATGGAGTGCCGGTATCCATCTGGTTTGTTTAAATCTCCTGTTCACATGGGCCGTAATTGTATTGTATTGTATGTCTTTATTTATATAGCGCCATTAGTGTACATAGCGCTTCACAGTAGTAATACATGTGGTAATCAAATAAATAACAGATAATATAAATAACAGATCATGGGAATAAGTGCTTTAGACATAAAAGTAACATTTCTGAAGAGGAGTCCCTGCCCCGAGGAGCTTACAGTCTAATTGGTAGGTAGGGAGAACGTACAGAGACAGTAGGAGGGAGTTCTGGTAAGTGCGTCTGCAGGGGGCCAAGCATTATGTATCGTGTTTAGAATATCCACAGTGCTATTCATATGCTTCTTTAAGCAAGTGTGTCTTAAGGTGGGTCTTAAAGGTGGATAGAGAGGGTGCTAGTTGGGTACTGAGGGGAAGGGCATTCCAGAGGTGTGGGGCAGTCAGTGAAAAAGGTTTAAGGCGGGAGAGGGCTTTAGATACAAAGGGGGTAGAAAGAAGACATCCTTGAGAAGAACGCAAGAGTCTGGATGGTGCATACCGAGAAATTAGGGATGAGATGTAAGGAGGGGCAGAAGAATGTAAAGCTTTAAAAGTGAGGAGAAGAATGGAGTGTGAGATGCGGGATTTGATCGGAAGCCAGGAGAGGGATTTCATGAGGGGAGATGCTGAGACAGATCTAGGAAAGAGTAGAGTGATTCTGGCAGCAGCATTTAGGATAGATTGTAGGGGAGACAGGTGAGAGGCAGGAAGGCCGGACAGCAGGAGGTTACAGTAATCAAAACGGGAGAGAATGAGGGCCTGAGTCAGAGTTTTAGCAGTCGAACAACAGAGGAAAGGGCGTATCTTAGTTATATTGCGGAGGAAAAAGCGACAAGTTTTAGAAATGTTTTGAATGTGAGGGGCGAATGTGAGAGAGGAGTCGAACGTGACCCCTAGGCAGCGTGCTTGGCTACTGGGTGAATGATTGTAGTTCCAACAGTAATGTGGAAGGAGGTAGTAGGGCCAGGTTTGGGAGGAAGTATGAGGAGCTCTGTTTTAGCCATGTTGAGTTTAAGGCGTCGGAGGGCCATCCAGGATGATATAGCAGAGAGACATTCAGAAACTTTGGTTTGTACAGCAGGTGTAAGGTCAGGTGTTGAAAAGTATATTTGTGTGTCGTCGGCATAGAGGTGATAATTAAACCCAAAAGATGTTATTAGGTCACCTAGAGAGAGTGTGTACAGAGAAAAGAGAAGAGGTCCCAGGACAGAGCCCTGGGGTACCCCCACAGAGAGATCAATAGAGGAGGAGGAGGTGTTAGCAGAAGAGACACTGAAACTACGATGGGAGAGGTAGGATGAGATCCAGGATAGAGCTTTGTTCCGAATACCTAGAGTATGGAAAATGTGGAGGAGAAGAGGGTGGTCCACGGTGTCAAATGCTGCAGAGAGGTCGAGTAATATGAGCAGAGTGTAATGACCTCTGTCTTTGGCAGCATGGAGGTCGTCAGTTATTTTGGTGAGGGCTGTTTCGGTGGAGTGAGCAGTGCGGAAGCCAGATTGTAGAGGGTCTAGGAGAGAATAGGTGTTGAGAAAATGGAGCAAGCGAGAGAATACAAGACGTTCAAGTAGTTTAGAGGCAAAAGGCAGGAGGGAGACAGGTCGATAGTTAAAAAGACAGGTAGGGTCAAGCTTGCTGTTTTTGAGTAATGGTATGACTGTTGCATGTTTGAAGGAGGATGGAAAGGTTCCAGAGCAGAGGGAGGAGTTAAAAATGTGTGTAAGCGTAGGGATTATAGTAGGAGCTAGAGGTTTTAGGAGATGGGAGGGAATGGGGTCAAGAGGGCAAGTGGTAGAGGGAGAAGAGGAGATCAACAGCGACACATCCTCCTCTGAGACAGTGGAAAAAGACTCAAGGAAGGCAGGAGGAGAGTTAGGAAGAGGTGTAGGATGGGGGGAAGAAACAGAGGGGATGTTCTGCCGTATGGATTCCACCTTTTCCTTAAAATAGTCAGCAAAGTCCTGAGCGGAGATGGAGGAAGGAGAGGCAGCTGAGGGTGGTTTGAGTAGAGTATCAAAGACAGAGAACAGTCGGCGTGGGTTAGACTTGTGCATGTTGATTAGTGCAGAAAAGTAGGCTTGTTTAGCTTGCGAGAGGGCAGAGTTGAAACAGGATAGCATAAATTTGTAGTGAAGGAAGTCTGCGAGAGTGTGAGACTTCCTCCAGAGGCGTTCAGAGGAACGAGTGGAGGAACGCAGCATGCGCGTGTGGGAATTTAGCCAGGGTCTAGGGTTAGAAGGGCGAGGGCGGCAGAGAGAAAGCGGGGCATGTAGATCAAGAGACGAGGACAAGACAGAGTTGTACTTTCTGACCAGGTTGTCAGGGTCTGTAGCAGAGCTGAGAGAGGAGAGGGAGGAGTGTAAAGTGGACTCAAAGTCAGGTAAGTGAATAGAGCGCAGGTTTCTGCAGAACCGGGTTGTAGATGGAGGTGGAGAAGGGGAGAAGCGAGATAAAGAGAATGAGATGAGATGATGGTCAGAGAGAGGAAAAGGGGAAATGGAGAAATCAGAGAGAGAGAAGTTTTTAGTGAAAACCAGGACTAAGTAGTGGCCATCCTTGTGGGTGCTGGCTGCAGTCCACTGTTGAAGGCCAAAAGAAGAGGTAAGAGAAAGAAAGCGGGAAGCCCAAGAGAGAGAGGGGTCATCAATGTGGCAATTGAAGTCCCCAAGGAGAAGAACAGGGGAGTCTGAGGAGAGAAAGAAAGAGAGCCAGGATTCAAAGTGAGAGAGAAAGGCAGAAGGGGGATGAGTAGAGGTAGGTGGGCGATAGATGACCGCCACATGAACAGGGAGAGGAGAGAAGATCTGGACAGTGTGAGCCTCAAAGGAGGGAAAGCAAGAGAGGGGGGAATAGGAAGGGTTCGGTAACGGCAGACAGAGGAGAGCAGGAGCCCCACGCCTCCACCCCTGCCATCAGGGCGCGGAGTGTGGGAGAAGGAAAGGCCACCATAGGAGAGGGCAGCTTCCAGAGCAGAGTCAGACTGAGTGAGCCAGGTCTCAGTTATAGCAAAGAGAAGCAGGGAGTGAGAGAGAAAGAAGTCATGCACAGAGAGGAACTTGTTAGAGAGGGAGCGAGCATTCCAAAGGGCACAGGAGAAAGGGAGAGAGGAGGGAGGGTGGCAGGGGATGGGTATGAGGTTGGAGGGGTTGACACCAGAAGGAGTAGAGGTTGCAGTTGGCAGGCGAGGACGAGCGCATGTAGGAATAAGATAGGGACCAGGATTGGGAGAGATATCCCCAGAAGCAAGGAGGAGAAGCATGGATAGAAAGAGAATGTGTGAGGAGGATTTGTAGGGGTGTGTTTTAGTGCAGGGGATATAGCTGTGTGGTGTCAGAGGACGCAGGTAAGAAAGGAGTTCATGTGAACTGAGAAGTGGTGAAGAAAGGAGAGATGGAGATATATGAAAAGAGTTTGAGACATACTGAGGCTGGTAAAAAGAAGTGCATAATTTGAGAAGAAGTGAAGTCACAGCAAATTTAAATGGTAAACGCAGCATCACAGCAGTAATGATGCAGTCTGGTATTGATGATATCCTCCTTTCCAGCGTAGTTCAAATGCAGGAATCAGGGCCAGATGGGGTGTCCACTTCTTTCTCACTTCTTTTGAACTTCCTTTTAAACTTCAGTTGTTCAATCGTCATGCCACTTATAATGGGCTACTTGAATATGGGCTGCAAGCAGACAAGCTGTTCTGACTGGGTTTATATAGGCCTAAAAAGTCACCTGACAGTGTGGTTCTGTCTGCTTAATTAGCACATCTGAGGCACATTCAAACAAATGGTTTTCTACACAGGGTGTTCCCTGCCTAGGTGGCAACACTTAATTTGATTAGGGGTAGACAGAAAACAGCATTCAAATATGGATTTTACCTAGCATTGGATCACTTGCATATACTATATAATACACACAGCAGAGGATTTAGAGATGGATTTTACCTAGCATAATGTGGGAGAATTTAAACATGGCCGCTGGGATACCGGCACCCCTTAAAGGGGCCTTTTACTTGGGAAATATGGGATCCCCTGACTTGACATCAATGCAGTTTAGCCCCGGAGACCCCGTGCTACAATATTATGTTATTAAAATAAAATAAAAGCCCTGCGATCGCCTGTTAGAGATGCGCAGGTAGAGTGACTGATTCAGTCTATCTCTTACTGCACGTCTCTTACAGACAGGTGGATCCCGGTCGGATTCACACAGCGCGAGTCCCATTCAAATGCAGGGACAACCCGCTGTGTTTATCCGATGGGCCATTACTGCCTGCTATGGACCATCTCGGAAGTGACCGTGAGATGGCATCGGATTTTCCTTGTTAAGCAGTCGACAACCGCCAGTTGCAGCTGTAGACTGCAAGGCCTGCTATGGAGATCCGTCTTGTGACTATGCACCACTTATTTTAAAACTTGCTATTAGACTGTAAGGAATCCGCTCCGTGGTTTACTGGTTGCCTTATCTTGCAGACCTGTGCAGTCCTGGAGCACCTCTCCTGATGTTTGCTGCAGCCTGGATTCACTCACCAAAGCAATACACACTCCCTCTGGTATCTATTGCAGCTGTGCAGCCTATCACTGCAACATAGACTTGCATTCACTCATTTGGAGCAGTACCTTCACACCCCCACTGGGGATTGGCCCGCTGGCCTTTAAGTATTGCTTTCCCATAATGCTCCTTGCCGAGCATAGTCCTTCCTGGATGTCACTATCTGTTCTGCCACAAGCCCTCGCTTGTTCCTGTCCCTCGTGCTGAAGCGGAGTATTCTCCTTGTTGTCTGCAGCTCCAGGTTTCCTAAGGCCGGCTGCTATATTCACGCAGCGGTCTGCTCCAGTCTCCTGTGTTGTAGCTGAGTACTCTTCTTGTTCACTTCAGCTCCTTGTTCCTGGGACCGGCTGCTATATTCACGCAGCGGTCCACTCCTGTTCTCCTGTGCTGAAGCAGAGGTTTCGTCCCTGCGTCCTTCAGCCTCCTGGATTCCTGCACTGAAGCGGAGGTTTCGTCCCGGCGTCCTTCAGTCTCCTGGATTCCTGCACAGTAGCGGAGGTTTCCCTGTGTATCTTCAGCTTCCTGGTTCCTGGGGCCTACTCTTTCCCTAATCTAGAGAGGCCGTGTCCTGGTTCCTGCGCAGAGACAGAGGATTCCCTAGCCCGCTCAGGACTCTTGCGCTGTAGCACTGGTGCACCCGTGCAGCAAAGCGGTGTGCTACTCTGGTCTGCTTACCATCTCCTGTGACCAGCACCATGGGCCATGGCCGTCGCTCGCGCAGAGCCCAACCCCGCGCTCCTAAGCTGAAGCGGGGTTCTCCTGACTACATGTTGCCGAACTCTTGCCTGAACAATGTTTATCCTGATGTCTCCTGTCCTGACCCTGGCTTCTACAACGACGACGCTGTCTTCTCCAATCCTGATCCTGCGACATATGACTACGAACTGCGCAATCCGGATCAGCCTGCGCGGTCTCAGGTCGGTGCTTTTACAACCCCACCTCAGCCTCGCGGTCCGGTCCTGGTTTGTGGCGAGCAGAACCCTGACATAGACTTTTTTGTGAAGTTATTTGACTTGATTATATTGATTTTAGTAAATGAACATTTTTGTAATAAATACATTTTTCAACTAATGAGGTAGCAAGTTTTTATTTTTATGAGGGCTGGTCTGATCTAAAATAGTCTATAGTTGGACAGTTTCCCTCCACACCCTGTACTGCGCCGAACAGTGATCATGTAAACTTACATCAATTCCTTTGATCTCGTATGGAGCTAAGCTAGACTGCCGAAAAAATACTTTTAATAATGATATATATAATTGTTGAGATTTCTAAAATAATTCATATGCAATTATGCCCCTGCCATGCCCTTCCTCCCCCGTCGCGATCTCCTGCTCTTCTCCTGATGTGCAAGCACAGACCACAGGTCGCGGCTGAAACTGGTGCACGCACCACCAGGCACTCCGACGTGCACTTGCACGCAGTGATTGGGGCCGTAGCCTTAGATTGTCTATTGAGTTTATACAGTCCCTTAGCACATCATTCAGATGAGGTTGTTGTCACTGTGTTCAAATGATGCAGATGTAGCCCTGGGTAGTTTTGGGCTATTATTCTGTTCTCGTCCTGGCAGTAAAGCCTACTAAGGGTAGGTCTGCCAGGAGTAATCATGGGTTTTCCCCACACATGCAGCTCAGTGAGTCAGAGAAGGTGGGCAATTAGGCCTGCTGTCCAATCAGTGACAGAGGACTGTCTCTCACTGCAACTGTTTCAGTGAGTTGCACTTCCTGATTTAGTCAGTTGGTCTCTACCTTTGAGAGAGACAGGTTCACCTGTACTATGCTGTCAGGGCCCTGGCAGGCTTGAGGCCCTCAGTCCGGGGAGAGGAGGGGAACCATACCTCCTATCCCAAAAGGGGATAGGGGAAGAGCAAGGACCACTCTCGGTGCCCTTTGGCTGGGAGTAGGATCCAGGGACATCCTGAGGGTGAAGACCCTTCTATTGCTGTTATCTATCAACTGCTGCTGAATACAGAAGACCAAATAAAGATCCTGTATTTTTACCTATTCCTTCCTGGCCTAAGACTGAAGTCTATTAGGAGGAGGGGGACGAGAATTATTTTGCAGAGACTTCACCCCACACATCTGGGGGCTGCACGAGATGGAGGTGCTGCACCTGTGAGTAGAATTTGGGCAAGACCCCAGAAGCTTGTCCTTTTATTCCCCTTTACCACCATGCGGTTGACCCAGGGCCCCCTGTTACCAGCAGGTATGCACCACACAAAACCATGTAACGGATTAGTATTTCCCCTAGGAGACCCTATGTGAGATTGGGTGGGGAAAACAGGGTTACTCAGACATCAATGAAATGCTGCAGCATAGTCATGCTAATGAGTTTTATAATGGCACAGTTTGTTAGAAAGGATTCTCCTATTCCATAGCAGATCTGAAGGTTTTGCAGAAATACTAATGTTTTGCCTAATTAAGAAGGCACCTGCTACTAAGTATAGTCTAAAAATAGATTTTTATTGGGAGAAGTGACAAATGAATAGCTATTTTTTCCCCTGTCTTAATGTATAATACTCACCAGTGGAGATGCATATAAACCCCAAAATGCCCTTTCATTAAATACAATCAATGTCTGGAGAATCTGTGTGGATGAGAAACTCTTCAAAATGTAGTAATTGCATAATTGTTTTTTTCCCCCTTCAAGTTCATGTTTTCGCAAGACCACAAAATGCATTAGATTTGACAAATTAATCTTTGATGCTGCATTCTCTTCTGCATCCTGTAAAATATCTCTAGAAAATAAGTGAAACAGCAGTACTGTATATAAATCACTGTTATGTGACTTGCGGCATTTGCTTCTGTGTTGGGTATGTATACGTGTGACCAGAAGCAGGATGGTGCAGGAGAGAAATGGAGCATACAGTAGGTAAGAGATAGAGCGTGAAGGTGTTACTGCTATAAGTGTTGTTGAGTGTTAGATAGTGAATTGGAGATAGTGCAAATGTGTGAAAGAGAAAATAAAATTTAAAAGAATATTAAAAAGATATGTAGTGTAATACACAGTGCTACTGCTTCCAAGGTTAAGAGCGTCTGGCCTTTTCCTCTAGTGCCACTACCAGGGACTTGCACTCTTGATGATTATGACAAATGACGTGGCATGACAAAAGTGGGGTCCATTTCAATACATACAGTAGGCATATCAATGTTACTTTTCAGTGCATAAGTGCTAATAATAGGAGCACTAGTGCTACAAGTTATGATGGTCATTGCGGTCTGCTGATCAGAAAGTGATTGACTATCACAACATCACCTCCTACACTACCATAAGATCTGCTTCATATCCTTCTTTTGCTGTTTGTGAACAGCACACACTAGCATCACCACGCTCATCATCATGATTTACGTTTTCTCTGCCTCAATCCCTCCCTCAGATATCCCTTCCCCCTCCATTTCCTAAGAGTCTTGAAATATGAGCTAGAGCCACTTCAGCACCCATCCATGCACATTTTGTGAGGATATGTTGCCGACTATGAGTCTGATCCTGAACCTTCCCCTTCTTCTAAGGTGTGTCCAGATTCAGAATCGGAACAGTTATTGTCCTCCTCCTCCTCCTACTCCTCTCAATCTCTGTGGTCAGGAAACCGTGTATCAATCTAACTGTGATTAACTGGTATTTCTACCAAGGCAAGTTCTTCCCTACCAGTGCCAAACTGAGACATAATTTCATTGCATATTGACATTAAATGCTCTGATACAGTAGGTTTGACATTTTTCACAGGATTAAATGGGATAATTTAGCATAGCTCGCAAACTACAACAAAAAACAAAGAAGCCCAAAGCTACATCCAATGTGACAAAAATACACAGTGAAATACCTATATATCTCTTGAAAAAGGGTAATTTAGTTAAACCCTTTGGCCAAAGCATTTTAAGCCTGCAAGCCACATCAAGGCATGACCAAATAATGCAGGTTCTAACACTAACTGATTAAAATTCTTATTTACCTCTATAATTAGAGGAAGAATGATCACATTGGATTTGTCCCAACCAGCTGCATGAAAAAGACCTGCTTACTTGGAAAGTAAGGGGTTAATCAGTTAGTGTTAGGACCTGCAATATTTGGTCATGCCTTGATGTGGCTTGCAGGCTTATAATGCTTTGGCCAAAGGGTTTAACTAAATGACCCTTTTTCAAGAGTTATATAGGTATTTCACTGTGTATTTTTGTCATATTGGATGTAGCTTTGGGCTTCTTTGTTTTTTGTAGTATACATTTAGCCACACCCAGAAGCACTCCAATTGACACTTATATACAAATATATATATATTATGTGGTATTTTGGGGGGTTTGTTAGAGCTTGCTGGGTATCTGTGTGTTTAGCTCGCAAACTAGCATGAACATTTTGCATGTCTCTAAAGTGCATATGTTCAATGTCAAGAACTTCAATCATACTAAACATTGGCCTAAAAGTTTATATTTTGCATACATATTTGTATATATGTAGCCATGTGTAAAATTGGTGTACATATCTCTCTCATGCTGTGCAGTAACTCCTGTTTAAAGGGCAGGGTTGCCAGTAGTCATCATGGAGGTTTGCCCTCAACCCTTGTGATGTGTAAGATAGTAGCAAAGGAAGTGACAGCATGCTCTGTGTCCACTATTAGTGACACAGAGGTGGGTCTTTCTGGAAGCTGATATATCACACAGCACTTCCTGAAGTTAGTGGTTCAAGGTCTGCAACAGTGTTGCAGCGTGGGAGATGAGATCCAGACAGTACAGGTGTCTGATGCAAGAGCTGTGAGGCTGTGCAGCTGAAGTGGCAGAGAGACAAGCTGCTTACACACTGTGTCCAGGGATCTGGCACAGCTGTGGTCTCCCTTAGGGGAGAGGTGGAATAACCAAGCTGATTAGAGTGGAGGAGCAGAATGAACCTTCCTCAAGATGGTCAGCCTGATAATGCTTGGCTAAGTACAACCACTATGATGGGCAGTCTGCCAGAGGAGATGACATTAAAGATGCCCTGGTTCAAAAGATCCCTTCTGTGTGAGTGTGGAGTTATTCAGCAGAAGGATGCACCAAGAAGGAGTTCCCCATCAGATACTTCCCCCTGCTTCCGTGGGGATCCTGATGGGGTGGAGGCGCTGCATCGAATGTGAGTAGGACTCAGAACACTACCTCAGACGCCTGTCATGGTGATATTCCCCATACCAACCCAGCGGGAGACGCAGGAGTCCTGTTACCAGCAGGTGCACCACATCACACAGACATGTAACGGGGGCCGATTAGACCACAGGGGCCAATATGAGATTGGGTGGGGGCCCTAGAACCGTTACATTTTTGGAGGCGCTGCTGAGATGCTGTATCAACAGGACAGGCTTTTGCTAGGCACATTAGGAAACAGGGAGAGTGTATGCTGCCAGTCAGTGCTGTGTATGGGGACGGGACCTAGCGGTAGTCAGGAAAGTTGTGGCGACATCGCAAAGCACACCCTAGGGGCCCTGAGAGGAGTAAAGTGGGTCTGGAGACAGGGCTATAGCTGTTCTAGTCGCCTTGAGGCAGCTAGTTGTGGGATGCCATGCTCATGGGAATAGCCTGGTTAACGTGGGTCAGGCATTCCAGAGAGGACCTGCACTAGGGGTGGCCAACAGTAGGTAGACGCCCTAGTACTGCATGGGAGAAGCCAGAGTACTCTAACCAGTAACCAGGACACTTACCACGGAGCACATACTGGAGGAAGGTGGACACAGCATACACTGAGAGTGAGCCTAGCCTGAGGTAGTGTAACATGAGTCAAACATACATTAGATACATGTAAGTGGTGTACTGGCATTCTTTATTGCATCAAAATGGCACCATGTGTGATCGTAGAAATTACCAAGTAAAGATGGCGACCGCAAGAGGTGCAGTTCCACGCGGTGCGGAGAATCAAAGATGGCGGCCAGCGCCTGATGGATAGAGCGCATGTGGTGTGTATACTACAGAGGAGAGAGCTGCAGAAGGAGGGACTTTTGCAAGCATGTCATGGAGTGACGCCAAGACTGTGGCCGTGCCGTTTTTGTCCTGCTTAGGATCCCAGGGTGCTACCCTGGAGGACAGTATGGAGGACATTGTTGTTATGTGTGGTGTGGATGGAGAATCTGATTGCCAGACGGTGATCCCTAGACAAGTATCTACCTCAATTGCTATAGTGAATGGCCGTGCAAACCAAGATGGCGGTTCTCGCTTCCCTGGGAGACCACATGGGCCGAGTGAAGAGAATTCTGCAAATGCTAAGATTGCAGAAAGTTGTGTGGGATTGGCGCCAAAAAGAGAACCCCACCCTGCTGGGGGGTTTGGCGCGAAAGCTGTGGCCGCGCCCTCCTGGACAGTGACAGGCTCAGAGCCAGTGCTGGGTCACTCAGTGAATCTGTGGGACCCTCCCCTAATATCTACCAGGGGGAGGGGTCCTTACCTTTGTCAAATGAGAGTGGAGCTAGCTGAGGGAGGAGCTAAAGGGGCGACCCCTGCTCTTCCGTTGCGAGGACCTGGTGAACAGTGCAAAGTGTCCCCTGTAACCATTACCATAAAGACTGAGATGGACATTCTAGCTCACCCCTATTCTTTGCCAGGAGGCTTCCTGGTAATAAAGGCTGGGGACAAAGAGACATTGCGATGCCTGTGCATGCAGTGCCGGTTGCCAGTGCCGGTTGCCAGTGCCGGAGAAGCCAGTACCACGGCGAGATGCCCTCAATGTGGCATATATTATCTGTGGGCCATGCAGCCCTTTGTGCCTGGGCAGACCGTGGAGGCAGTAGGTGAGACAGCCAAGCTGACAGCTGGAGCCTCGCCCAAGATCAAGACAGAGAAAGCTGATCCCGGAGAATGGGGATCATTGCTGATGATAGCGATGGAGCAGAAAGAGATTGGGGCCAGCAACCGCAGCGAGAACCCGGAACCTCACTGTCGTCCCCTGCGGAGGTGCCATTACCTGCGTCGGAGTCTGCCTCTTCGGACGAAGAACAAGCAAGCCCAATATCGGTGGTGATGCGCGTACCGGCGGACCACTACAGCGGTGCTGAAAAAGAGCCAGCACTTACCTGCATGGTAGCGGAGCAGAGTCTGGAGAGTCCGCGATCCCCTGCACTGGTGCGACCGGAGCGGATGAGTACTACGGCCGTGGCGACTCCCAGCGTGAAAGGCAGAGAAGACACCATCGCAAGCCGACGGAGCGGTGAAACACCCCCTTACCTTCCACATGCTCCGATGGCGATAACGGCGAAGGAAGGCCCAACAAAGGCCCAAGCGGAGCGGCGAGAAGAACCATCACTTCCGGCGGCAGATGTCATTCTGGAGGAAGAGGTTCCGGTGGGGAACCCAACCTAAGATGGCGGCGCCTCATCCCGCGATATCGATGACATCACTTCCGGTGGACACAGCGGAGCCGGCTGGAAGCAACCAGCATCACCGCGACCACCGTGCAGCACTGGGCTGCCAGAAGAAGAGGTGGCCAGGTACCGGCAAACCCTGCGGAGTCTGGGGAAGGAGAAGATGGGTGAGCCTGAATTGCCCAGCGGTGGTACCGGTCGGGGCATCGCCAAGCTGCGGAGCATCATACCGTAGCGTAAGGACACCTCCCCCTTCCCAAGGCCACTGCCCCAGCCCCTGCCACGTCTCCCTTGGGGTCCCGATCGAGCCAAGGGTGGTCTGGGGAGTCACGGGGTGCCTCAGAGGAAAGGCCTAAGGACTGGGGTGATTGTGTGACCTCTGATGATGAGGAATCGGGGAGGGAAGTGATAACATATGTGAAGTCTCCGGTGATGAACCCTACTGTAGTTAAGCACGTGGCTGTGACGACTCAGGAGATTCCTTCCTCTCCTTGTCCCTCTCTCCCATCTCCTGTCACCCTTTCTACACCTTCCCACTCCTCTCCTTCACCTTCTACCTCTCTCCCCTTGCCGCAGCGCGTTCCCCGTAGGTCCCGCATACCCACGCGCTCCCTTAACCCATGCCTTGATCCTTCCCGCTCCCTCTCCCCCACAGTAGCTCCTTTACCTTCCCCTGTGGTGCCATCCGTCCCATTGCCTCCTCCTCGCGTGGTGCCCGCGGCATGGCATTCTGCGCGCCTGGTGACGCGTCCGGTGCATGCACCTCCTCAGCCTACGGAGGACGCGTGTGCATGCTCCTCCCTGCCCCTGCTGGCCATTGCGCAGGCACAGGCCTCGCGTGCGTTCCCCTCCTCTTGGCTCCGTCCCCCTCCTATGGTCTTCCCCTGTTCCGTGCGGGCCGCGCCTGTGTTGCAACCTGTGCGCGCGCATGCCCAGCTTACAGGGGGAGCGCGCACAAACTCTTCTTATCAGGTTCCCCCTGTCTCCGCCTCCCAAGCTGTACAGGCCATTCCCCTGACTGTCCCTTCTGTCTCCTCCTCTTCTCCCCCTGACCTATCTCCAGCTTCTCACTCAGAAGCGTGTGTGAAGAGCTCCCAGGCATTTGGTAAGGAATCAGCTTTATTCTTTCTTTATTTGTTATATTTTGCTGTGGATCTGTGGGGGAGTATACTGTGAGTATACTGTGAGTTTCTAGAGGGTTTTGGGTGCTTTTTCAGGTTTAAAAACCGTTTTTGGTTTTCACCCAGAGGCTGCAGTGATTCAACCTAGCAAAGCTACACTGTGGCTGGCTGGGAACTGTAGTCTCAACCCCTCTCACCTCACCCACCCCTGGTTGTTTCTTTTTCTTCTAATTTCACCTTCATTTAAGCCTGATTTCCTTTTGTCATTTGCATTTTTGGGAGCTCTGTGTCTTACTTTAAGACCTTCAATATTGTGGTGTGGTTTCATGTAAGAGAGAGAGTTAAATAATAAGGGGAGAAAAGAGAAGATTACAGCAGGTTTTAAAAAGCTATTTTTCTTCCCCTCCCTGTGCAGAGATAGTTAATTGGTTCTTAAAGGGACAGTTTCCTCTCTGCATCTCTCTCCCTAAGCACTATTTCCTCCCCTTACTTAGAGGCTTATTTTATCATGCCTGGGGGGAATAGGACTAGTGCAGCAATGGGGGCCACACCTGGACATCGGACCCCAAAATCTGGGGCCCCTAGGATCAATAACCACAGCCCTAGGCCTGGTACATCCAGTGCCCTTGCCACACCTCCCCCGGCTCCTGTTATCAGTTTAACCCCTGCAGTCCCAGTTCCAACATGGGCGCAGGTGGCAGCTGCAGGCGTTGACCCCAGCAACAACAACGCTGGGGCCACGCCCGGTGTGAGCAGGAAGCTTGGGGTGAGGTGCCCAATGTCACCTGGCCTCAACATGGAGATCTATGTGAGGGCTGTGGCAGACGTTGTGGGTCCCTCTGCTGTGGTGGTGGCCAGCACGATGTATGGGAGGGGCATTTTCTTCCTCTGTACGCTGGCTGCCACCCACACCCTGGTGCAGAAAGGCATCAGTGTAGGGAGGACCTACATCCCCATAGAGCCCATGGAGGGGTTAGGCACAAAAATCATCCTGTCCAATGTGCCCCCCTTCATCCCAGACAGCCTCATGCGCCCACGCCTGCAAGCCCTGGGAGATCAATGAATCAATGAATCAATCTCTCTTCTCCCCAGGAAAAAGAGGGAGAAGAAAAGAGTAACCCTGAAGAAGTCACCCTCTGTTGTCGCTGTCTCCCCCCAGGAGCACCCTACCCCCAATGTAAGCACCGTACAGGGTGTGGGGAAGCGGTGGGAGGCTCCCGCTGAAGAGGTAGCGGTACCCTTTTTTGGGGAATCAATCCTCAGGAAGAGGAAAACAAAAACTAAGAACAAGAGGGTGATTGAGGAGGGTGAGGAGGGTGATCCGTATTACGTTCACCCTCAGAAGTCTCCGAAGCGGAATGCAACATCAATTCCGCACAGTGTGGCCCTGTCCGGCCCACAGGTTAGGATTAGCCAGTGTAAGCCGGACCCCATAAATATGCAGTCCCCCCCCCCTCGAAGATCTGGAGGGAATGCAGGAGGAGGTACCCGGCGTCCCTGGGGTGGAAGATCAAAGTGCTCAACAATATGAGGCTTTGCTCCTAGAAATGGACGTTGGGGAGCCTTCCAATACCCCTTCCAGTTGGAGAACATCCCCCGGGGACTTGTGTTTCGGTGAATCTGCCGCGCCGGACACAGTTGTCTTCGGGTACTCGGAGGTCGGCCAGGATCCCCCTCCGGCTGTGCCGCCTTCGGGTGGCACACCTGAGGCTGAGCCCCGGTTTGTGTCATCGGAAGAAGGGGATGGGCGAGGGCTGACCCCCGTGGTTGGGGGTTTGGAGGATGGAGCGGGGGAGGCGGGTGTGGGTGAGGGTGTTTTAGCGAGCACTTCATTTTGCATCTGGGAGATGCCAGATGTGAGCTCTCCTGGTGAGGAGTTTTGGTCGGGCACTTTGTTGGAGGCGACAGCTGGGCTGGACCCTCCCTATGAGGTACTTGCTGAAAAGTGCCCTCCCGCGATTAATGCGAATGCCCGTGGCATCCCGTTTGTTTGCATGGTGGTAGAGGAGACCAGGAGGGCACTGTGTGCCTCGTTGGCCCCCGAGGACACCAGGGAGACCGCTACCTCCGCCATACCGCCACCAGCTACCCCTGAACATCCCACCCCGGGGTTGGATGTGGAGGATACAGTGGACCCCCTCGTGGAAACACAGAGGAGGGGACCCATTTTAAGGCTGAGAAAGGCCCCCGCAGAGAAGGG
This sequence comes from Ascaphus truei, assembly GCF_040206685.1. Taxonomy (NCBI): domain Eukaryota; kingdom Metazoa; phylum Chordata; class Amphibia; order Anura; family Ascaphidae; genus Ascaphus; species Ascaphus truei. Next base: position 186,682,643 of record NC_134484.1, read on the forward strand.
CGGGGGTCTTCAGTTTTTCAGTCAAGAGGAGCTCGGGTAGTTGGGGATCAGTGAGGAGTCCTCTGGCACCGCGGAGGCGGTAGACTCTTTGACCCCCATTATCCCTGCCCAGGAGCTAGATGGTTTCCTGGAGGATACCCTCTGCAAACACGGAACCACTAAGGTGCAGTTGGCCCTTGGAAGGTGGAAGGATGCCTCAGTCATTCTCCACTCTCTCTTAGTATACATCAGGGCTAACCACAAGGCCAAAATCTCTGGGCCTATCCATCTTCGTGTCCTGAAATTTCATAAATTGATGCGAGACCACAGAAAGGCTTCTCGGGGTGTTGCTCCCTGAGCACCTGTGGAAAGCAAAACTCCTGATTACCAATGGCTTTGAGCATCGGTACACTTAACGTGAATGGCTGTAAGGACGGGTTTCGCAGGTTCCAGGTACTCTCCTTTTTACAGAAGGGAAAGTATTCTGTGAGTTTCCTGCAGGAAACCCATACCACTCCAGAGGCTGAAGCCAGCTGGCATCTGGAGTGGCGAGGCAAGGTCTTCTTCAGTCACCTCACTTCGTCATCTAGTGGGTTGGTGACACTGTTCTCTGAGTCCTTTCAACCAGAGCTACTGCTTGCCAAAACTGTTGTTCCAGGTCGCCTGTTGCATCTCAGGGTCCGGCACGAGGACTACACGTTTAATTTCTGGAACGTGTATGCTCCTGCCACCGGACCCCTGAGAAGGCAGTTCTTCGTCAGAATGTCTGAATACCTGGAGACAGTGGACGCGGACGAACACGTGGTGCTCGGAGGTGATTTCAACTGTACCCTCGAGGCTCTGAAAGACCGGAATGGCCCGGAGCCACACCCATGTTCTGCGTCGGCCTTGCGGGAGGTCATCACCCGCTACTCCTTTGTAGATGTCTGGCGAGAACAACATCCCGAGGCATCCACTGAGTTCACCCATGATAGGGTGTTTAGGGGTGAACGGATGTCCTGGTCCCGGATCGACAGGCTGTATATATCCAGCCACAGCCTGTCGCGAGCCCAGTCCAGTACCATTAGGCTGGCGCCGTTTTCGGACCACAATTGTGCGTCCATGACGGTGGCGCTACTACCAGCAGCGCCCTCGGCCGCCTATTGGCACTTCAACAATACGTTGTTGGAAGACAAGGGGTTTGCAACGTCGGTCCGAGACTTTTGGATGGCCTGGAGAGGTTGCAGATCAGACTTTGCCACGTTAGAGCAGTGGTGGGACGTGGACAAGGTTCATCTGCGCCTCGTTTGTCAGGAGTACACCAAAGGTGCCAGCAGGCGGCGCGATGCTGAGATCGAGGACCTTAGGGAAGAGGTGCTCGATCTCGAGAAGCGGCTGTCTGTGGCAAGAGACCAATACCTGCAGTGTGCGTACGTGGAGAGGAAGTGCGCTCTCCGGGACTTGGAAGATCGGAGAGCTCGGGGGGCGTATGTGCGATCCCGCATCCACTTCCTTCGGGAGATGGGTCGTGGGTCGCGCCTCTTCTATGCGCTGGAGAAAAAGAGGGAAACCATAAACATATCACCTGCTTGCTAGCAGAAGACGGTACCCCTCTGACTGACCCGGAGAGCATCCGGGACAGAACCCGGAGATTCTACGTAGACCTTTTCTCTCCGGAGTCCATCCAGCCAGACGCATGCAGGGTCTTATGGGAGGGGCTTCCCACGGTCGGCAAGGGTGGAAGGGAGCGGCTTGAGTTACCTTTGACTCTGGCCGAGATCTCTGAAGCCCTCAGTCTCATGTCCCGCAGAAAAACGCCGGGGCTAGACGGGCTGACTGTGGAGTTCTTCTGGTTTTTCTGGGAGATGCTGGGACCTGATTTCACCGAGGTCCTGGCCGAAGCCCTGGAGACCGGTGAGATGCCCCTTTCGTGTCGGTGGGCAATACTATCTTTGCTGCCGAAGAAGGAGATCTCCGCCAGATCTCTAACTGGCGACCGGTCTCACTGCTAAGCAGGGACTATAAGATCGTAGCCAAAGCGCTCTCGCTGAGGCTCAAGTCAGTGCTGGCAGAGGTGATTCACCCCGACCAGTCCTATACTGTCCCGGGCCGGAGTATTCATGACAGAGAATAAACAATTGGGGGTGCTCCACCTAGTGACACTTCAATATATTCCTAAACACATCCTGAGGTAGGATAAGGAGTGGGTATTAATGACCTGTGAGTATATGGATATACAGTCCTCCAAAAGCTCAGCAATGACAGTCAATAATAAAGATCTTACCCACTCCTATGACATCCATGGATGGAGATGAGGCATGCCAGCCATGAAGAAAGATCCAGAAGCAGTAGAATAGCAGCAAATGGCGCACAGCCAGGGAAACAGGGAGCCAGGTGTGGAGATAAAAACGTCCTTTAATTCAGCACATAACTGGAAGAATAAAACCCCCCATGGGGACACAAAAACCTCCTACGCGTTTCGGACCTGTAGGCCCTTTATCAAGGCTTAACCCGATGACGTGCTACTTGTGGCCCAGGACCTAGATCTAGAGCGGGCGCAAGCGTGCCAAGAGGTCTACACCGCGGCCTTTTCTGCTCGGATCAACTGGTACAAATGCTCCGGCATTTTGGTGGGTCCCTTACAGGTGGACTCTTTGCCCCCCACGTTTCGTAATGTCTCGTGGGGGAGCGATACTCTCAAATATCTGGGAGTCTACCTGTCTGCTGTGGAGAACCCGGCCCCAGAAAACTTCAGTGATCTTGAGGAACGAGTCATTGCTCATCTGGGGTCTTGGGTGTATCTGTCGAGAATGCTTTCCCTCAAGGGAAGAACCCTGGTGATCAACCAGCTGGTTGCCAGTCAGCTATGGCACCGGCTGATAGCCATGGGTCCGACCCCCGAATTTATCAACAAGATCCAGAGGAGGTTGATGGATTTTCTCTGGATGGGGAAGCATTGGGTCTCTGCGGAAGTTGCGTGCCTTCCTTTGGAGGAGGGTGGAAAGGGTGTGGTGTGTGTCCGCTCCCAGTTACACACTTTCCGCCTCCAATACCTGCAGAGATACCTATTCGCAGATCCGTCTCCACAGTGGTGCCAGCTGGCAACCAGTTTCTTTCGACAGCTGCGCAATATGAGGTATGACCGGCAACTGTTTATCATCAGGCCCGAGGGTTTAGGTAGAGACCTCTCGGAGCTGCTGGCATACTACCGGGACTTACTTAAGACGTGGAAACTGGTCTCCGCGACCAGGAAGGAACAGGCGGTGGGGGTTGATTTCCTCGCTGAGCCCCTGCTGTATGATCCGGCAGTGGGGGCTCTGATGTTGGATTCACCCTCTATTTGCCACCGGCTAATCCTGGCGCAGGTGACCAGAGTCAGGGATCTCCTGGACTTTGAGCGGCGAGACTGGGTTAGGGCAGAGGTGCTCGCGCCCCGTATGGGTCTGCGTACTGCCCGCGTCCCTCATCGTTTGATCTGGGAGATTAAAGATGCCATCCACCCCGACTCACGCACCTTCATTGAGGGGGTATTGCAGACCGGAGAGCCTTGTCAACCTATCAACTTCAGCTCTCCGGATCTTTGCGTGGAACCAAAGCCACGGCAACCCCCTCGGGCTCCTCTCTCCCCCAACCTCAGCAGGTTGGGTGATATGTCCCCGGCATGTTTCCGCAGCATGCCGAGGAAAGTCCTGTATTCTCTAGTGCTCCATATAGTGCACTACCTCGCCATTGTCACCCGCCCTGATACTATCTGGAGGCGGGTATTTCCTGCGAACGAGGGCAAGAGACCCCGGTGGAAGGAACTCTATTCAGGTTTGGTTCCCCGTCTCGCCGGGGATTTTAGTTGGAGGGTTCTCCATGGTGCACTGAGCACAGGAGAATACTTGGCACACTTCACGGACTCCCCTGCCGCCTGTCCCTTTTGTGGCGAGCGGGAGTCCGTATATATCATTTATTTCAGTTGCGCCAGACTGCAGCCCCTCTTTTCCTTCTTGAAGAGCCTTCTCCTGCAGTTCTGGCTACATGTCTCCCCTCATCTTTTTATTTTTGGGTGCCCAGTGTCCCGGAACGATAAGCCTAGGGATCTCCTGGTCAACCTGCTCCTGGCATTGGCTAAGGTAGCCATTTGTAAAACCAGGAAGCAGGTTTTGGAGGGGGGGGTCCCAACAAACATCGTGGCCATGTTCCGGGCGCTGGTGCACTCCCATATTTGGGCAGAGTACTTGTACGCCGAGTCTACTGGGACGGTTTCAGAGTTTGCTTCCCAGTGGGCGTTAGGTGAGGTGCTCTGCTCGGTATCCCCCATCAAGGGTTCTTTAGAGTTAACCCTTCTGCTTTAAGTGCACTTCAACAGTGCACTTGTTGGTATTCTTTTGAATATTTGTTTGACTGGTTTTTCTTTGTTCTACTTGGCAACAAGTAGAATTGCTATTCAACTGAATTGGCCGGCTTTGCCGGCCAATCAGTTTTAAACCAGATCAAAATAGACCCACTTCTCTCTCTACTCCTCCCCTCTCTGTCATTGGTGCACCTTCCTTTATAATCCCTGTCTGTCCACCTCTTCCTCGCTCTGCATAGTTCCTGTTTCCCTGTGTGTACCTGACCTATGCTGTGCTCCGTCTGTGCTCCTGTGTTACTTTGGATTTCCCTGGCTTTGACCTCTGCTTACCCTGGACTACTCTGCTCTCTGGTACCCCTTTGAACCCTGCTCCGCATACGACTCCGCTGATCTCTGGCTTCCTAGGACCTGGCTTGCCCTCTGACGACTCTACCTTCTGGATCCCTGGACATTGGCAAACGTACACGACTATTCTCACGGACATATCCCAAGCGTTGCAAGTATACACTAACAACTCTTCCAACAGGCCCAGCAATGCTATACAACACTCCGGGCTTGCTCCCACTGCTGTGGGTGTGTGGTATCATACCGTTCCCACCTCAGTACTGGGGTCTAGCTTTTTCTGCGGGCATACAGGCGTGACATTATGCAGAGCCCAACAAACGCAGACCCCCCTGAGGTGGGTACAGTGGTGGAGATAATTATTCCTCTGGAAACTTTACAACTCGTTAGTACTCAACTGTCCACTGTCTCCCTGCAATTAACTAATGTGGCCCTTCGAGAAAGCCCTCCGCCTTCTACACTGTCACGGTAGCTTGTGACAAGTTGTAATTTACACCAAAACTATATTTAAATATATATATACCTGGGTTTGAACTGGGACGAGACTTAGATATAACAAATATAATTTATTCCTTGATAAAGGTGAACACACAATAATGTACAAATAACAGGCAAAATATAGACACTTACTTAACATGGAAATGATGAAGCAGTCATATCTGGACTGGCAGTTCATGCAGCACTCTTCCTAGTCATCAAGACACCAAAGACATGACAGACCTCTGGCAGGAAGACAGTGCATAGCGTTTCTCTCAGCAATCAGCAAATCATTCAGCAAACGAAGACAAAGGATATATGGGTGGACAGCAGTTTATAAACCTTTTGTCCCTTTATCTGTACCATTAAGCACTGGTGATTGGTTTTCAATTACCTCCAGCCAATCTTTAACATGGGAACCCATTTCAACACATGCCCCCCTGCTAGCTGGCCCATGCGCAGTAGAACTCTGGGGTCTCATTTCTGTAGCCCCACATATGCAAATGGAATGCCAGCCATTCTACCCATTTGGCTTTATGGCAGGAAAACCTTTGTTGGAAGGTGTTAACTGGAACACTTATGAACTGCCCTGGTTTGGGCTTCGGATAAACAGTGAGGGTGACAAAACTCTTTGAACAATACTTAAGTCCTAGACATTCAGTCGCCTCTCCGGCCATCTGCTACATTATGGCCAAAGAATTTGCCTCTGGAATTTATCCATACCTTAGAATACAATATAAAGCATAAAACATAAACGTATTAAAATATCCGGTTCCGTTGGGTCTAGCAGGTCCAAACTTCCCAGTTCTCATTGCCAGAACTGGGACACCATATGATCCAAAAAGCGACTTGCTACAACCTATGGAGCCGGAGTTACACAAATGCACATTAAATCATTTTAATACAAAAATCTCCACTGAAAAAGAAATCTCAGCTTTTCACTAAATCCCCATTGAAAACAACGGGCTCCGCCGCCATGGGTTTCAATGGAGCAACTCCGCCGTTGTAGTCAATGGGGTTCCCTACCACAGACTTTCAATGGGGAACCGCCGCCATTGAAGTCTCTGAGAAAATCCTCAAATCTTTACAGTCGTCCATACTCCGTCTGGTTGGTCTGCGGGGGCTGGAAATGGGCATGCATTAAAGCCGGAACCTTGGCTACATGTCACCCAAATCCCATCCCTCTGGGCATTCCAGAACCGGAGATATGGACTTACACATTTCAACATTTTACACTTAGTCATTTTTTCCACCATGCGGTTTTTCTCCCATTGGAATCAATGGTAAAAGCCCCGAACTTTCAAGAGGGTCCATACTCCGTCGGGTTTGTCCAAGAGGGTCAAGGATGGTTCTGCAGTGATGCCGGAGCAGTGACTACAGATACCCCAAACCTTGATCCTCTGGTCCCTCCGGAACCAGAGATATGGATTCCTAAAATTCAGCATTTCACACTTAGTCATTTTTCTGAGCCGTTTCTGCCGCCGCCGGCAAAGCCTATGGCGCGACCCGCTCTATCTGGTTCGACCCTTATCGGGGGTCCAGGATTCGGGGACCCGGTTGTGGTCGAGTGGGGGGAAGCCTAGGAACTAGGGGCAAAAAGAATTTTATTTCTAGGGCCCCCAGAACAGTTTATTCCCACGCTAATTGACGTTGAACTTGACTCAAGTGATTTTAACTCTTTTAAAGGACATTATATCCGCTTTGCGGTAAAGCGGTTTGGAAGGCAGCCAACTCATTCCTGAAAAGCTCTTTCGAGGGTTTCTCCATTGAAGTCAATGAGCCCATAGACTTTCAATGGGAAACCGCCGCTCTCCCTCTCGGACGCCATCTGCTGGTCTTCTCAGGAACCGGACTCCACAGCAAGATTCACCATTAAAAAGCATTGAGCCCTAATGGCGGCTTATGGGAACCTGCAAAATGGTGCCTGAAAAGGCGGGAAAACTTCACAAAGAGCTATAATCATTAAAGAACTATTAACCCTTGTGCTCCCGGATGGATTCTAGTGTGTGTGTGATGCAGACACTGATTAACACAGACATTACAATGGAACAGGGGAGAATACATTTACAGGTCATAACAAGGGTTAAATCACATTTCTGGACCTCAGTCCAGTTAACCCCTTGTCTCCCTGGTGCGGTCAGGGGTGGCCAAATGGGGTGCAACCCCTTTAATACCGGGCCACCACCTTTCTCCCTCTACACCTCCCCTGCTCAATGGAGCCTGGTGCCCCAGTCGCCTCCCCCAGGCCCTGGGGTACCACTGGCGCCCATGACGCACTCAATAAGTCCTGAGGGATTGGCCTGGCAACATTGTCCTCCGGCATTGTCCAGTACATTGTCCTGGCCACAGTGGATTGTAAAGTCCAGATCTTGGGGAGCCGGGCTCCACCTTGGCTGCCGGGCATTCTCCTTTGCCTCCCTCTGCCCCCCACCCAGTGCCTTGGGAACCAAGTCCATGGTGAAGGGGCCCCGGTGCAGTCCAGGCTGCACACTGCCCAGAGACTGGCATGTCTCTGCATCTGCAGGAGACCAGCTATCCAGCACAGACCGTCGCTTTCCTGTCAACCAAGTCTGGGAAAGGGCTATGTCACTATTCTGTAGGGACCCTACCTGCCCTGGCTCTGTGCCACCCTGTAGCTGCTCTGCTATCCTCCTGACTCTCCTCTCTGGCTGCCTATCTACCCACAGCCTCTCCTTTGGGAACCCAGGGGGTTCTGTCAGAGGGGTCACTCCTGGCCAGTCAGAACAAGGGACCTTCTGCCTACCTAGCCCATCCCTAGCTTCTGCCAGCTGCCTAACACCCCACTGACCTCCTATCTCCCCCTGCTCCACGGTGCCTCCCTGCCTAGCCTCCCCTAGGCCCAGCACCTCAGCCTGCTGCTTACCTCCCTGCAGCCCACCTGCACTCCTCTCCTCCCTGGGCAATCCTAACCCAGACCCAGGAACTTCCTGAGTGCACCTACCTCCTTGACCTTTTCTCCCCCTTACCAGGGATGAGCTCAGGGGCATCTCTCCAGATACAACCGCCATAGCTCTTGGCTGGCAGGTATCCCTGGGGTGGCACAAGCCTGCCACTGCCCCGGATACCCCCAGCCCATAGCCAGGCTGCAACAGGGGGCTGCCGATCTGAGACACCCCCTGAGGCTCTGCCAGGGTAATGGGAAACTGTAGCTGCAATACCTGCTGCTTTCCCGCTCTGGCTACCACTAGCCCTCCTTCTCTCACTGAGATCTGCTGCTGGCTACCTACCTGCAGCCTCCCCTCACTCCGCTTCTCCCTAGCTAACCCTAACCTGGGTCCTAGGGACACCTGAGTGAGGCCTTCTCCCTGACACTGTCTCTCCTTACCAGGGATGAGCTCACGGGCACCTCTCCAGATGCAACCGCCTTAGCTTTTGGCTGGCAGGTATCTCTGGGATGGCACAAACTGGCCACTGTCCATGATACCCCAGCCCATAGCTAGGCAGCAACAGGGGGTTGCTGATCTGAGACACCCCCTGAGGCTCTGCAAGGGTAGCGGGAAAAACTGGCTGGCTCACTTGCTGCCTTCCCTCCCCGGTTCCCACTGGCCCACCCAACCCTCTCCCAGGCAATCCTACCCTAGAGCTGGGTGCTAATGGGGATAGCCCCTCTCCCTGAAGCTGTGCCCCCATTACCGGAGGTGAGCTCAGGGTTGCTGGTGCAGATGCACCCACCTTAGCTCCTGGCTGGCAGGTAATCTGGGGGTGGTCTAACTGTGCCACAACCCCTGGTACATTCAGCCCATAGCAAGGCTGCAACAGTGGGGCTCTTAACTGAGAGTCCCCTTGCCGCTCCCCCCAGGTAATGGGGAAGCCTGGCGGCCCTACAAGCTGCCCTTCCTTCACCACCCCTGAGAACTGATGCTGGCTACCTATCTGCAGCCTCCCCTCACTCCGCTTCTCCCTAGCTAATCCTAACCTGGATCCTAGGGACACCTGAGTGAGGCCATCTCCCTGACACTGTCTCCCCATTACCGGGGATGAGCTCAGGGTTGCTGGTGCAGATGCACCCACCTTAGCTCTTGGCTGGCAGGTAATCTGGGGGTGGTCTTACTTTGCCACTACCCCTGAAATCTGGGGGTTGTCTAACTTTGCCACAACCCCTGATACCTCCGGCCCATAGCAAGGCTGCAACAGTGGGGCTCTTAACTGAGAGCCCCCTTGCTGCCCCACCAGGGTAATGGGGAATCCTGACTGCCCTACAAGCTGCCCTTCCTTCCCCTCCCCTGGTGCCCCTATCTCCTGCCACCCCCCCGTCACCCCTAGAGTGAAACAACAGGGTACAGTCATAGGGAAAAATAAGTCAGGGTCAGTCTGCGACTTTGTCTGGCTTACCTCGCTGGTCCCCGCAGAGACCGCCGCCTTCGTTGGTCCCAATTGCAGGGGGACTGGAGTGGCTGCTGCCGGCAACATCTGGGCCGGTAAGCAACGGGTCGCCGCCGCAGCAGCGCCCGGGTTTGGCACAAGGGAAACGATGCAGGACCGGGGTCCCAGGTCTTTGTGGAGAAACACAGCTCCATGCAAACCAGGTAATAAAACCCCCTCCCGCAATCCCTGTCCCTCCCCCCACTCAGAAAGGGCTCCAGCACTTTGCCGGAATCGCGGCTCTTCTGCCGCCGCCGCCGCCATGGGCGAGACCCGGGTAGCTGCCGCAGCAGTACCCGGCTTTGATGCAAGGTCACAGGCGTGGATTGTGGGGCTCCAGTCATCGCTGGGAATCGCCGACTCCGCCAAACAATGTGAAACACCCACCTCCCGCAGACCCCAACCCTCCCCCCAAATAAAACTGCCGCCAGCAGGATGCCGGAGTGGCGGCTTCTTCTCCGCCGCCGCCGCCGGTTCTCCGCCGGGATCCGGTGGATGGCCGCTGCTCTCCGCCGCTGTTGCTGATGCAGCATGTCCAGGTTCTCCAGGAGACGTCCCGAGGAGGGTTGTCGCCCCGGCTGGGCAGGAGCCATCAGAGGATGCCGCTAACTGGGTCATCTTTTCCGCAGCTCGTGAGCGTTGGCCCTGAGGGGCTTCTTCGCCTGACCGCGCACAGTCAGGGCACTGGGCATTATTGTGGCCCATTTGTTGGCAGTGCCGCAGCAGCTGCCGGTGCTTCTCCGCCACCGGTGGACTAACCCCAGCAAGGGGCAACGGAGTCCAGAGCGGAGTTGCCTGAGCGCCGGGCTCAGGGAGGGGATAAGCGGGTCGGTGCGGTACCGACGCCAGGAACTGGGTCCACTTCGCCGGGAACCACATCTTGCCCAACGCACACACCAGTGCTAGCTCTTTCAGGGAAAATGGACGGGCCACTGCAAACGGCCGTTACCTCTCCTGGTGCAAGACTTCCGTGGTTTCCAAGACCACCTGCTCCCTCCCCAAGTCTCTGCCGTCCCGGAGCTGGGTCCCTTCCCTGCTCTCCGGGCGGTGTGATGGTTACAGCAGCTGCAGCTGTGGATCTTTGCTCAGCCTGCCGGTTTTCATGCTCACCGATTGCTGTCTCTCTCTCAGCCTTGCTGGCTGCCGGTCTCCGCGCCGACTTGATGCACTCCTCCGGTCTCAGTGCTCGGCTCCAGTCAGACGGATGGCCGGCACTTTGGTTCTGGAGGCAATGCTTCTCACAAGTAGGGGAACAGTGAGAAGTGCCATATCTTGTGTTATATGTTGTACACTGTGTGTTCAATATCTTTAGTCCCAGGAACTTGCAATTACCATCAAGTTCCCACTGGATCACAGTACCCCGCAGAATACTGTAATCCAGGTTCAGTTCAATCCCACCAGCTGCCACCAGTTAATTACAAGCTTGTCACGGTAGCTTGTGACAAGTTGTAATTTACACCAAAACTATATATAAATATATATATACCTGAGTTTGAACTGGGACGAGACTTAGATATAACAAATATAATTTATTCCTTGATAAAGGTGAACACACAATAATGTACAAATAACAGGCAAAATATAAACACTTACTTAACATGGAAATGATGAAGCAGTCATATCTGGACTGGCAGTTCATGCAGCACTCTTCCTAGTCATCAAGACACCAAAGACATGACAGACCTCTGGCAGGAAGACAGTGCATAGCGTTTCTCTCAGCAATCAGAAATCATTCAGCAAACGAAGACAAAGGATATATGGGTGGACAGCAGTTTATAAACCTTTTGTCCCTCTATCTGTACCATTAAGCACTGGTGATTGGTTTTCAATTACCTCCAGCCAAACTTTAACATGGGAACCCATTTCAACACATGCCCCCCTGCTAGCTGGCCCATGCGCAGTAGAACTCTGGGGTCTCATTTCTGTAGCCCCACATATGCAAATGGAATGCCAGCCATTCTACCCATTTGGCTTTATGGCAGGAAAACCTTTGTTGGAAGGTGTTAACTGGAACACTTATGAACTGCCCTGGTTTGGGCTTCGGATAAACAGTGAGGGTGACAAAACTCTTTGAACAATACTTAAGTCCTAGATATTCAGTCGCCTCTCCGGCCATCTGCTACATTATGGCCAAAGAATTTGCCTCTGGAATTTATCCATACCTTAGAATACAATATAAAGCATAAAACATAAACGTATTAAAATATACGGTTCCGTTTGGTCTAGCAGGTCCAAACTTCCCAGTTCTCATTGCCAGAACTGGGACACCATATGATCCAAAAAGCGACTTGCTACGACCTATGGAGCCGGAGTTACACAAATGCACATTAAATCATTTTAATACAAAAATCTCCACTGAAAAAGAAATCTCAGCTTTTCACTAAATCCCCATTGAAAACAACGGGCTCCGCCGCCATGGGTTTCAATGGAGCAACTCCGCCGTTGTAGTCAATGGGGTTCCCTACCATAGACTTTCAATGGGGAACCGCCGCCATTGAAGTCTATGATAAAATCCACAAATCTTTACAGTCGTCCATACTCCGTCTGGTTGGTCTGAGGGGGCTGGAAATGGGCATGCATTAAAGCCGGAACCTTGGCTACATGTCACCCAAATCACATCCCTCTGGGCATTCCAGAACCGGAGATATGGACTTACACATTTCAACATTTTACACTTAGTCATTTTTTCCACCATGCGGTTTTTCTCCCATTGGAATCAATGGTAAAAGCCCCGAACTTTCAAGGGGGTCCATACTCCGTCGGGTTGGTCCAAGAGGGTCAAGGATGGTTCTGCAGTGATGCCGGAGCAGTGACTACAGATACCCCACACCTTGATCCTCTGGTCCCTCCGGAACCAGAGATATGGATTCCTAAAATTCAGCATTTCACACTTAGTCATTTTTCTGAGCCGTTTCTTCCGCCGCCGGCAAAGCCTATGGCGCGTCCCGCTCTATCTGGTTCAACCCTTATCGGGGGTCCAGGATTCGGGGACCCGGTTGTGGTCGAGTGGGGGGAAGCCTAGGAACTAGGGGCAAAAATAATTTTATTTCTAGGGCCCCCAGAACAGTTTATTCCCACGCTAATTGACGTTGAACTTGACTCAAGTGATTTTAACTCTTTTAAAGGACATTATATCCGCTTTGCGGTTAAGCGGTTTGGAAGGCAGCCAACTCATTCCTGAAAAGCTCTTTCGAGGGTTTCTCCATTGAAGTCAATGAGCCCATAGACTTTCAATGGGAAACCGCCGCTCTCCCTCTCGGACGCAAATCTGCTGGTCTTCTCAGGAACCGGACTCCACAGCAAGATTCACCATTAAAAAGCATTGAGCCCTAATGGCGGCTTATGGGAACCTGCAAAATGGTGCCTGAAAAGGCGGGAAAACTTCACAAAGAGCTATAATCATTAAAGAACTATTAACCCTTGTGCTCCCGGATTGATTCTAGTGTGTGTGTGATGCAGACACTGATTAACACAGACATTACAATGGAACAGGGGAGAATACATTTACAGGTCATAACAAGGGTTAAATCACATTTCTGGACCTCAGTCCAGTTAACCCCTTGTCTCCCTGGTGCGGTCAGGGGTGGCCAAATGGGGTGCAACCCCTTTAATACCGGGCCACCCCCTTTCTCCCTCTACATACACCACCTGTGGCTACTCCCTACGTCAACCCTGGCCCATGGATTCCCTCGCCAAATCGCTATGATGGGAATCCCCTCAACTTTTGCGGGTTCTTAAACCAATGTGAGGTGCTGTCAGGGTCTCCTAGACCTCCTGCCTAGCCATAGTTCTTCTTTGTCCACTGGGTGTGCTGCTGTCTTCTGTTTCTTCTGGGTTCCTCTGTCTGCCTGTCTGTCTTCTTGTTGCTCCTGTCTCTGCCCTTTATAGCGTCTGCTTCCTGGTTTGTTCAATTGCTTTTGCTTCAAGTCAGACTCCTGTCACATGCCTCTGTCTTTGATCCTGATCTGTTCCTGTACCTGTATTTGTAGTCTGTTCACAGTAAAGGCCCTTGCTAGTAATCTGGCTTGTCCCTGTTTGTTCCTTGCTCCCCGGTCTCAGTCCCTGCTCCCCGGTCTCAGTCCCTGCTCCCCGTTCTCAGTCCCTGCTCCCGGACCTGTACTGCCCCGCCTGTTCTGTTCCAGTCTCCTCGTTGTGGACCTCTGCTTGTTTCCTGACTTCGCTACCTGCCGCCTGCCTCGGACCTCTGCTTGTACCTGACTTTGCTACCTGCCGCCTGCCTCGGACCCCTGCTTGTGACCCCTACTACGCTCGTGCTATTCCAGCCACCGAGATCCTACCCAACACAGGAGTCTCCCGTGACAGGTGCAGTTTGAGATGTCTCCCTCTCTCTTTCCTACTGGCCGTGCTAAGATTGCTTTTATTTACGCCCTACTCACCGGAGACGCCCTTGCCTCGGCCTCTCCCCTATGGGAGCGTGGAAGCGAAATAACGCAAGACTATACCTTATTCAGATGTGAATTCCAACTTGTGTTTGACATCCCTGCATGGCAGGAGACAGCTGCCTTCTCCCTCTTCCATGTTTCTCAGGGTCGAAATTCAGCTGCAAATACGCCATCGCATTCCGTACGCTGGCGGCCGAAGTCCAATGCAATGATGAGGCTCTCGCAGCCGCGTACTATCACGGACTCTCTGATATGCTGAAAGACGATCTGGCTACTCACGCCCGACCTACGTCCCTGGAGGAACTCATCACCCTGAGCGTACGCATGGATCAGCGCATGCAGGAGCGACAACACGAGAGACACTGTTCCTGTTCTTCTCCCTCTGTTGTTTCCAACAGGTCAGTCGCTATTCCTCTCCTTGCCCTGGAAGCCGGGAAATGGGCACACCCAGTAAAGGTAGAGGGGCTTCAACTGGTACTGTCTCTCCTAACCCCTCTCCTTCCAAAGCTCTCCCAAAGAAGCTGATGCTACCAGCCACACTGGAGGGTCCCAACCTTGTCGTAAAGGTCGAAGCATTTATAGATTCCGGATCAGGCGGTAATTTCCTGGACCAGCAGTTTGCAGTGGACAATCAAATCCCCATGGTCAGAAGGAAGAGCCTAATTGGCCTTGAGGCCATCGACGGACGACCACTCCAGCTAGCTTTCATCATCTGGGAGTCTATTCCTCTTACCTTGACCCTGGCTGATGGTCACAAGGAGGTAATTGTCTTTGACATTTTCCAGTGCCCTTCAGTACAAATTATATTAGGATGGCCTTGGCTTCAACTCCACAATCCGCGCATTGATTGGTCCGGTACCTTGCCCATCCAGTGGCCCTCGTCCGCAGATACTACGCCAGCGGATCCACCCGTGGTTGTGCTTGCTGGTCTGGACTCCGTACCTGCCAATTGTTTGTCCCTGCCTGCCGTGTACCATGAGTACCTGGACGTGTTCAACAAGGTACAAGCAGAGGTCCTCCCTCCTCATCGCCCGTACGATTGCCCGGTTGTCCTCATCCCTGTGACTGTTCTGCCGAAGTCTAAGTCTTACCCACTCTCCGTCCCGGAGACCGAGGCCATGACTACTTATATTCAAGAAAACCTGGAAAAAGGTTTCATCCGCAACTCCACCTCTCCTGCCGGTGCTGGTTTTTTTTTGTGAAGAAGAAGGATGGATCCCTAAGGCCTTGCATAGACTTCCGCAGACTCAATAAGATCACGGTGAAAAACAGGTATCCCCTTCCGCTCATTTCTGAACTATTCGATCGTCTCCAAGGGGCCTCTATTTTTTCAAAACTTGACTTAAGGGGTTCCTATAATCTCATTCGCATTGGGGAGGGAGACGAGTGGAAAACAGCATTTAACACACATTCTGGACACTATGAATACCTTGTTATGCCCTTTGGGCTGTGTAACGCCCCGGCCGTGTTTCAGGAATTTATGAACGACATCTTCCGTGACGTTTTGGGAACTTTTGTCATTGTCTATCTAGACGACATCCTTATTTTTTCTAAAAATCTGGAGGAACACATTCAACATACCAAACTTGTGCTCTCCAGGCTGCTTTCTAACCGTCTTTACGCCAAGATGGAAAAGTGTTTGTTTCACCAGGCTTCCACGGCCTTCCTAGGCTATATCATCTCCAGCCAAGGTTTCTCCATGGACCCAGAGAAGCTGAAGGCGGTCCTCGATTGGCCACTCCCTAATTGGCTTCGCTAATTATTATAGGAAGTTTATCAAAAAAAATTCTTCCATTGCCCTTCCCATCATCGCCTTGACCAAAAAGGGCGCCGACGTCTCATCCTGGTCACCAGAGGCCATCACAGCCTTTGAAACTCTCAAGAAGGCGTTCGTGTCTGCCCCAATCCTGCGTCATCCGGATACCTCCCTCCCCTTTACTTTGGAGGTTGATGCCTCAGACGTAGGAGCTGGCGCAGTTCTGTCCCAGAGGACTTCTCCCCAAGAGAAACTCCATCCTTGTGGTTTTTTTTCACGGAAATTTTCAGCAGCAGAAAAGAATTATGATGTCGGTAATCGTGAACTTTTGGCCATTAAGTTGGCTCTCCAGGAATGGAGACATCTTTTAGAGGGTTCCAAGGAACCAATCGCCATTCTCACTGACCACAAAAATTTGGAATATATTGAGGGTGCTCGTCGCTTGGGCTCCCGCCAGGCTCGCTGGTCACTCTTCTTTTCCCACTTCAACGATACCATCTCTTATATCCCTGGTACCAAAAATGTTAAAGCGGACGCCCTTTCTCGTCAGTTTACCTCTGAGACCGAGGCTAAAGAAATCTCAGAACCTATTCTCCCAGCCAAGTGCATAGTCTCGGCTAACAACTTTGATGTATTGGACGAGATCCACAAGGCACAAGCACATATTCCCAGCAGGTTCAGGGTACCAGAAGGACGTTTCTACGCGGCTCCACGTTTCCGCCATAAAGTCTTACTTTGGGGTCATTCCTCCAGAGCAGTTGGTCATTCAGGCTTCAAGAGGACAGCTGATCTCATTAAACTGACTTTTTGGTGGCCTTAGATGAATCAAGATATTCTCAATTTTACTTCCGCATGTCCTGTTTGTGCCCAGAGTAAAACCCTCCATCATAAGCCTTCTGGACTTCTGCTACCTCTTCCCATCCCTGAACAACCCTGGAAACACATTTCGATGGACTTTATCGTTGAACTGCCAGTGTCCAAAGGGATGAACACTATTTTGGTCGTAGTTGATAGATTTTCAAAGCAGGCTCATTTTATTCCCCTCAAGGGTCTTCCCAACTCGGCCACCTTGGCGGATGTCTTCTCCAAAGAAATCTTTAGGTTGCATGGCGTTCCCATTTCTATCGTCTCAGATCGGGGGTCCCAGTTCATCTTGAAATTCTCCCTCTTGTTCTCCTCTGGATATCATCCACAAACCAACGGTCAAACTGAAAGGATGAACCAAACTCTCGAACAGTATCTGAGATGCTTAATTTCTGACTCACAAGATAACTGGGTGGATCTTCTACCATGGGCCGAATTTGCCATTAATTCCTTAAAGAACGAGTCCACTCAGGAGTCTCCTTTTTTCATCAACTGTGGCTTTCACCCCAGTAGCCTCCCTCTCTCACCCTCTCCTTCTGGAGTTCCTGCAGCCGACTCTCATATCACCAACTTGCAATAATCCTGGAAAAAGATTCTCAAGTCCTTACGGTCTGCGGTGGCCAAGCAAAAGATCAAAGCTGATCGTCACCGTAAAAAAGGTCCTTCATTCAAGCCTGGTGATCTGGTCTAGCTGTCATCCAAGAATATCAGGCTCAAGTCTCCTTCACCCAAACTGTCTCCTAGATTTTTGGGACCTTTTAAGATACTAGAGAAGGTTAATCCTGTAGCCTATCGCCTCGAGCTTCCCCCCTCGATCTAAATTCCATCAGTCTTTCACGTTTCCCTCCTTAAAGAATTTGTGTCCAGCCCTCATTTTCCGGATCCCTCTCGGAGACCTAGTCCAGTGTCCACCCTGGCTCAACAGGAGTACGAAATACAGTCTCTCATCGACTCGCGTGTCTCCAATAAATGACTTCAGTTTTTAGTACACTGGAAGGGCTACGGTCCTGAGGAACGTTCCCGGGTACCGGCACATCACGTCCACGCCCCAAGGTTGCTTTCCCAGTTTCACCAGAAATTTCCCCTTAAGCCGTGGTTGGATCACTCGGAGATTGATCCTCAAGGGGGGGATACTGTGACGACTCAGGAGATTCCTTCCTCTCCTTGTACCTCTCTCCCATCTCCTGTCACCCTTTCTATGCCTTCCCACTCCTCTCCTTCACCTTCTACCTCTCACCCCTTGCCGCAGCGCGTTCCGCGCAGGTCCCACATACCCACGCGCTCCCTTAACCCCTGCCTTGATCCTTCCCACTCCCTTTCTGCCGCGGTAGCTCCTTTACCTTCCCCTGTGGTGCCATCTGTCCCGTTGCCTCCTCCTCGCGTGGTGCCCGCGGCACGGCGCTCCGCGTGCCTGGTGATGCATCCAGTGCATGCACCTCCTCAGCCTACGGAGGACGCGCGTGCATGCTCCTCCCTGCACCTGCTGGCCATCGTGCGGGCACAGGCCTCACGTGCATTCCCCTCCTCTTGGCTCCGTCCCCCTCCTACGGTATTCCCCTGTTCCGTGCGGGCCGCTCCTGTGTTGAAACCTGTGCGCATGCATCCCCAGCTTACGGGGGCGCGCGCACAGACTCTTCTTATCAGGTTCCCCCTGTCTCCGCCTCCCAAGCTGTTCAGGCCATTCCCCTGACTGCCCTTTCTGTCTCCTCCTCTTCTCTCCCTGACCTATCTCCAGCTTCTCACTCAGAAGCGTGTGTGAAGAGCTCCCAGGCATTTGGTAAGGAATCAGCTTTATTCTTTCTTTATTTGTTATATTTTGCTGTGGATCTGTGGGGGAGTATACTGTGAGTATACTGTGAGTTTTGTGGACGGTCTTTGGGTGTATTTCAGGTTTAAAAGCCGTTTTTGGTTTTCACCCAGAGGCTGCAGTGTTTTAACCCAGCATAAGCTGCAGTTTGGCTGGCTGGAAACTGCAGTCTCAAACCCTCTCTCCTCCCCTACCCCATGATGTTTATTTTACTTCTAGTTTCACTTTCATTTAAGCCTGATTTCCTTTTGTCATTTGCTTTTTGGGAGCTCTGTGTCTTACTTTAAGACCTTCAATATTGTGGTGTGGTTTCTTGTAAGAGAGAGAGTTAATAATAAGGGAAGAAAAGGGATGATTATAGCAGGTTTTTAAAAGCTGTTTTTTTTCATTCCCTCCCTTTGCAGAGAGTTAATTGGTTCTTAAAGGGACAGTTCCTATCTGCACCTCTCTCCTTAAGCACTACTTCCTCCCCTTACTTAGAGGCTTATATTATCATGCCTGGGGGGAATAGGAATAGTGCAGCAATGGGGGCCACACCTGGACACCGGACCCCAAAAACTGTGGCCCCTAGGAGCAACAATCATAGTCACAGCCCTAGGCCTGGTACATCCAGTACCCTGGCCACACCTCCCCCTGCTCCTGTTGTCAGTTTAACCCCTGCAGTCCCAGTTCCAACATGGGCGCAGGTGGCAGCTGCAGGCGTTGACCCCAGCAACAACAATGCTGGAGCCACGCCCTGTGTGAGCAGGAAGCTTGGGGTGAGATGCCCAATGTCACCTGGCCTTAGCATGGAAATTTATGTAAGGGCTGTGGTGGATGTTGTGGGTCCCTCTGCTGTGGTGGCGGCCAGCAAGATGTATGGAAGGGGCATTTTCTTCCTCCGTACGCTGGCTGCCACCCACACCCTGGTGCAGAAAGGCATCAATGTAGGGGGACCTACATCCCTATCGAACCCATGGAGGGTTAGGCACAAAGGTCATCCTTTCAAATGTGCCCCCCTTCATCCCAGACAGCCTCTTGCGGCCGCACCTGCAAACCCTGGGAGACATTAAGTCTCCTATAACAAAATTGTCTTTGGGCTGCAGGGATAGGGCACCGAGGCATGTGCTCTCATTTAGGCGGCAGGTACAGCTGCTGCTGCCGGGGAGCACAGAATCTGTGGAGGGGTCCTTTTGGGTGCCCTACGAGGGCATTCAATACACCGTATTCTATGGCACGGAGGGGGTTAGGTGTTATTTGTGCAAGGAGCTGGGGCACACTCGTAGGAGTTGCCCCAAAGGGAATAGAAATCCCACTTCAGCTCCTGCACCCGCCCCTCCCTCTGCCAAGACACCCGGTGCCGCTGTGCCCACCACAGCGGGGCCCTCGAGGGCCCAGGTCCCTCCAGGGACCGCAAGAGATGTTGCTGTCCCATCCCGAAAAGTGACGTCTGTACCTCTCCACAAAGAACAGAGGGAGAAGGAAAAACCCTCGAGGGCCCAGGTCCCCTCTGGGACCGCAGGAGATGTCGCTGTCCCATCTCGAACAGTGACGTCTGCGCCCACCACAGCGGGGCCCTCGGGGGCCCAGGCCCCCCCTGGAACCGCAGGAGATGTCGCTGTCCCATCTCAAACAGTGACATCGGCGCCCACCACAGAGGGGTCCTCGGGGGCCCAGGTCCCCCCTGGGACCGCAGGAGATGTCGCTGCCCCATCTCGAGCAGTGACATCTGCACCTCTCCCATGGGAGCGGAGGGAGGGGGTTGCCCTGGAGCGGCCACCCTCTGTTGTCACTGTCCCCCCCCGGGAGGAAACACCCTGTGCCGCTGCGCCCACCGGGGCGGGGCCCTCGGGGGCCCAGGTCCACCCTGGGACCACAGGAGATGTCGCTGCCCCGTCTCGAGCAGTTACATCTGCACCTCTCCCCAGGGAGCAGAGAGAGGGTGAGGGGGTCGCCCTGGAGCGACCACCCTCTGTTGTCACTGTCCCCCCCCCCGGGAGGAGACACCCTGTACCGCTGCACCCACCGCGGCGGAGCCCTCAGGGGCCCAGGTCCCCCATGGGACCACAGAAGATGTCGCTGCCCCATCTCGGGCGGTGACGTCTGCACTTCTCCCCAGGAAAAAGAGGGAGAAGAAAAGAGTAACCCTGAAGAAGTCACCCTCTGTTGTCGCTGTCTCCCCCCAGGAGCACCCTACCCCCAATGTAAGCACCGTACAGGGTGTGGGGAAGCGGTGGGAGGCTCCCGCTGAAGAGGTAGCGGTACCCTTTTTTGGGGAATCAATCCCCAGGAAGAGGAAAGCAAAAACTAAGAACAAGAGGGTGATTGAGGAGGGCGAGGAGGGTGATCCGTATTACGTTCACCCTCAGAAGTCTCCGAAGCGGAATGCAACATCAATTCCGCACTGTGTGGCCCTGTCCGGCCCACAGGTTAGGATTAGCCAGTGTAAGCCGGACCCCATAAATATGCAGTCCCCCCCCCCCTCGAAGATCTGGAGGGAATGCAGGAGGAGGTACCCGGCGTCCCTGGGGTGGAAGATCAAAGTGCTCAACAATATGAGGCTTTGCTCCTAGAAATGGACGTTGGGGAGCCTTCCAATACCCCTCCCAGTTGGAGAACATCCCCCGGGGACTTGTGTTTCGGTGAATCTGCCGCGCCGGACACAGTTGTCTTCGGGGACTCGGAGGTCGGCCAGGATCCCCCTCTGGCTGTGCCGTCTTCGTGTGGCACACCTGAGGCTGAGCCCCGGTTTGTGTCACCGGAAGAAGGGGATGGGCTAGGGCTGACCCCCGTGGTTGGGGGTTTGGAGAATGGAGCGGGGGAGGCGGGTGTGGGTGAGGGTGTTTTAGCGAGCACTTCATTTTGCATCTGGGAGATGCCAGATGTGAGCTCTCCTGGTGAGGAGTTTTGGTCGGGCACTTTGTTGGAGGCAACTGCTGGGCTGGACCCTCCCTATGAGGTACTTGCTGAAAAGTGCCCTCCCGCGATTAATGTGAACGCCCGTGGCATCCCGTTTGTTTGCATGGTGGTAGAGGAGACCAGGAGGGCACTGTGTGCCTCGTTGGCCCCCGAGGACACCAGGGAGACCGCTACCTCCGCCATACCGCCACCAGCTACCCCTGAACATCCCACCCCAGGGTTGGATGTGGAGGATATAATGGACCCTCTCGTGGAAACACCGAGGAGGGGACCCACTTTAAGGCTGAGAAAGGCCCCCGCAGGGAAGGGTGGGGGTCTTCGGTTTTTCAGTCAAGAGGAGTTGGGGCTCAGTGAGGAGTCCTCTCGACTCTTTGACCCCATTATCCCTGCCCAGGAGCTAGATGGTTTCCTGGAGGATACCCTCTGCAAACACGGAACCACAAAGGTGCAGTTGGCCCTTGGAAGGTGGAAGGATGCCTCGGTCATTCTCCACTCTCTCTTAGTATACATCAGGGCTAACCACAAGGCCAAAATCTCTGGGCCTATCCATCTTCGTGTCCTGAAATTTCATAAATTGATGCGAGACCACAGAAAGGCTTCTTGGGGTGTAGCACCCTGAGTGCCTGTGGAAAGCAAAACTCCTGATTACCAATGGCTTTGAGCATCGGTACACTTAACGTGAATGGCTGTAAGGACGGGTTTCGCAGGTTCCAGGTACTCTCCTTTTTACAGAAGGGAAAGTATTCTGTGAGTTTCCTGCAGGAAACCCATACCACTCCAGAGGCTCAAGCCAGCTGGCATCTGGAGTGGCGAGGCAAGGTCTTCTTCAGCCACCTCACTTCGTCTTCTAGTGGGTTGGTGACACTGTTCTCTGAGTCCTTTCAACCAGAGCTACTGCTTGCCAAAACTGTTGTTCCAGGTCGCCTGTTGCATCTCAGGGTCCGGCACGAGGACTACACGTTTAATTTCTTGAACGTGTATGCTCCTGCCACCGGACCCCTGAGAAGGCAGTTCTTCGTCAGAATGTCTGAATACCTGGAGACAGTCGACGCGGACGAACACGTGGTGCTCGGAGGTGATTTTAACTGCACCCTCGAGGCTCTGAAAGACCGGAATGGCCCAGAGCCACACCCGTGTTCTGCGTCGGCCTTGCGGGAGGTCATCTACCACTTCTTAGATGTCTGGCGAGAACAACATCCCGAGGCATCCACTGAGTTTACCCATGTTAGGGTGTTTAGGGGTGAACGGATGTCCTGGTCCCGGATCGACAGGCTGTATATATCCAGCCACAGCCTGTCGCGAGCCCAGTCCAGTACCATTAGGCTGGCGCCGTTTTCGGACCACAATTGTGCGTCCATGACGGTGGCGCTACTACCAGCAGCGCCCTCGGCCGCCTATTGGTACTTTAACAATACGTTGTTGGAAGACAAGGGGTTTGCAACGTCGGTCCGAGACTTTTGGATGGCCTGGAGAGGTGCAGATCAGACTTTGCCACGTTAGAGCAGTGGTGGGAGGTAGGCATGGTTCATCTGCGCCTCGTTTGTCAGGAGTACACCAAAGGTGCCAGCAGGCGGCGCGATGCTGAGATCGAGGCCCCTAGGGAAGAGGTGCTCGATCTCGAGAAGCGGCTATCTGTGGCAAGAGACCAATACCTGCAGTGTGCGTACGTGGAGAGGAAGTGCGCTCTCCGGGACTTGGAAGATCGGAGAGCTCGGGGGGCGTATGTGCGATCCCGCATCCACTTCCTTCGGGAGATGGGTCGCGGGTCGCGCCTCTTCTATGCGCTGGAGAAAAAGAGGGGAAACCATAAACATATCACCTGCTTGCTTGCAGAAGACGGTACCCCTCTGACTGACCCGGAGAGCATCCGGGACAGAACCCGGAGATTCTACGTAGACCTTTTCTCTCCGGAGTCCATCCAGCCAGACGCATGCAGGGTCTTATGGGAGGGGCTTCCCACGGTCGGCGAGGGTGGAAGGGAGCGGCTTGAGTTACCTTTGACTCTGGCCGAGATCTCTGAAGCCCTCAGTCTCATGTCCCACGGAAAAACGCCGGGGCTTGACGGGCTGACTGTGGAGTTCTTCCGGTTTTTCTGGGAGATGCTGGGACCTGATTTCACCGAGGTCCTGGCCGAAGCCCTGGAGACCGGTGAGATGCCCCTTTCGTGTTGGCGGCCAATACTATCTTTGCTGCCGAAGAAGGGGGATCTCCGCCAGATCTCTAACTGGCGACCGGTCTCACTGCTAAGCAGGGACTATAAGATCATAGCCAAAGTTCTCTCGCTGAGGCTCAAGTCAGTGCTGGCAGAGGTGGTTCACCCCGACCAGTCCTATACTGTCCCGGGCCGGAGTATTCATGACAACATTTTTCTGGTTTGGGACCTGCTACATCACGCGCAGAGGACTGGTCTGTCACTCGCCCTCCTGTCCCTAGATCAGGAGAAGGCGTTTGACAGGGTGGATCACCGTTACCTCATGCAGACCCTGCGGGAGTTTGGCTTTGGCCCACAATTTGTGGGCTTTCTCCAGATGCTGTACGCCTCTGCAGAGTGTCTGGTGAAGATCAATTGGTCCCTGATGGCACCTTTTGTGTTTGGTCGGGGAGTTCGTCAAGGGTGCCCCCTGTCTGGGCAACTGTACTCGCTGGCCATGGAGCCCTTCCTCTGCCTACTGAGGAGGAGGCTCACCGGGCTGGTGCTGCGGGAGCCCGACATGCGGGTAGTCCTGTCGGCTTATGCCGATGACGTGCTCCTCGTGGCCCAGGACCTAGATGATCTAGAGCGGGCGCAAGCATGCCAAGAGGTCTACACCGCGGCCTTTTCTGCTCGGATCAACTGGTCCAAATGCTCCGGCATTTTGGTGGGTCCCTTACAAGTGTACTCTTTGCCCCCCATGTTTCGTAATGTCTCGTGGGGGAGCGATACTCTCAAATATCTGGGAGTCTACCTGTCTGCTGCGGAGAACCCGGCCCCAGAAAACTTCAGTGATCTTGAGGAACGAGTCATTGCTCATCTGGGGTCTTGGGTGTATCTGTCGAGAATGCTTTCCCTCAGGGGAAGAACCCTGGTGATCAACCAGCTGGTGGCCAGTCAGCTATGGCAACGGCTGATAGCCATGGGTCCGACCACCGAATTTATCAACAAGATCCAGAGGAGATTAATGGATTTTCTCTGGATGGGGAAGCATTGAGTCTCTGCGGGAGTTGCGTGCCTTCCTTTGGAGGAGGCTGGACAGGGAGTGGTGTGTGTCCGCTCCCAGTTACACACTTTCCGCCTCCAATACCTGCAGAGATACCTATTCTCAGATCCGTCTCCGCAGTGGTGCCAGCTGGCAACCAGTTTCTTTCGCGAGCTGCGCAATATGAGGTATGACCGGCAACTGTTTATCATCAGGCCCGAGGGTTTAGGTAGAGACCTCTCGGAGCTGCCGGTATACTACCGGGACTTACTTAAGGCCTGGAAACTGGTCTCCGTGACTAGGAAGGAACAGTCGGTGGGGGTTGATTTCCTCGCCGAGCCCCTGCTGTATAATCCGGCAGTGGGGGCTTGGATGTTGGATTAACCCTCTATTTGCCGCCAGCTAATCCTGCCGCAGGTGACTAGAGTTGGGTATCTCCTGGACTTTGAGCGGCGAGACTGGGTTAGGGCAGAGGTGCTCGCGCCCCGTATGGGTCTGCGTACTGCCCGCGTCCCTCATCGTTTGATCCGGGAGATTAAAGATGTCATCCACCCCGACTCACGCACCTTCATTGAGGGGGTATTGCAGACCGGAGAGCCTTGTCAACCTATCAACTTCAGCTCTCCGGATCTTTGCGTGGAACCAAAGCCACGGCAACCCCCTCGGGGTCCTCTCTCCCCCAACCTCAGCAGGTTGGGGGATATGTCCCCGGCATGTTTCAGCGGCATGCCGAGGAAAGTCCTGTATTCTCTAGTGCTCCATATAGTGCACTACCTCGCCCTTGTCACCCGCCGTGATACTATCTGGAGGCGGGTATTTCCTGCGAACGAGGGCGACAGACCCCGTGGAAGGAACTCTATTCAGGTTTGGTTCCCTGTCCCGTCTGTGATTTGAGTTGGAGGGTCCTCCACGGTGCATTGAGCCCAGGAAAGTACTTGGCACACTTCACGGACTCCCCCGCCGCCTGTCCCTTTTGTGGCGAGCGGGAGTCCGTATATCACATTTATTTGAGTTGCGCCAGACTGCAGCCCCTCTTTTCCTTCTTGAAGAGCCTTCTCCTGCAGTTCTGGCTACACTTCTCCCTTCATCTTTTTATTTTTGGGTGCCCAGTGTCCCGGAACGATAAGCCTAGTGATCTCCTGGTCAACCTGCTTCTGGCATTGGCTAAGGTAGCCATTTGTAAAACCAGGAAGCAGGTTTTGGAGGGGGGGTCCCAACAAACATCGTGGCCATGTTCCGGGCGCTGGTGCACTCCCGTATTTGGGCAGAGTACTCGTACGCCGAGTCTACTGGGACGGTTTCAGAGTTTGCCTCTCAGTGGGCGTTAGGCGGGGAGCTCTGCTCGGTATCCCCCATCAAGGGTTCTTTAGAGTTAACCCTTCTGCTTTACTGCTGCGGCCAAGTTTATTCGAGCATTTGCCCGTTCTTGGCGCAGCAGTAGCCTGGCGCGCGCCCGAGTGTGACGGGCGCGCGCCGAAGCAGCGGAAGAGCGCCCTCCGAACGGGGTGCTCTCCCTACCGCTACCCGGGTCCGCCGGGTCCCCCGGAACCCCCTGCCGCCGTCCCGCAGATCGCGGGACACCAGGGCTCCCTCGGGGAGCCCTGGACGCGCGTGCAGTGGGCGCAGGCTCCCGAAGACGCGTGACCGCACGTCTATGACGCGCGGCACGCCGAGGGGCAGCCACAAGCAAGCCGGGAAATATCCCGGCTTGCGGTACCGACCACACTGCAATAAAGTGTGTCGGTACTGTAAGTGCACTTCAACAGTGCACTTGTTGGTCTTCTTTTGAATATTTGTTTGACTGGTTTTTCTTTGTTCTACTTGGCAACAAGTGGAATTGCTGTTCAACTGAATTGGCCGGCTTTGCTGGCCAATCAGTTTTAAACCAGATCAAAATAGACCCACTTCTCTCTCTATTCCTCCCCTCTATGTCATTGGTGCACCTTCCTTTATAATCCCTGTCTGTCCACCTCTTCCTTGCTCTGCATAGTTCCTGTTTCCCTGTGTGTACCTGGCCTATGCTGTGCTCCCTCTGTGCTCCTGTGATTACCTGCTCCTGTGTTACTTTGGATTTCCCTGACTTTGACCTCTGCTTACCCTGGACTACTCTGCTCTCTGGTACCCCTTTGAACCCTGCTCCACATACGACTCCGCTGACCTCTGGCTTCCTAGGACCTGGCTTGCCCTCTGACGACTCTACCTTCTGGATCCCTGGACATTGGCAAACGGACACGACTATTCTCATGGACATACCCCAAGCGTTGCAAGTATACACTAACAACTATTCCAACAGGCCCAGCAATGCTGTACCACACTCCGGGCTTGCTCCCACTGCTGTGGGTGTATGGTATCATACCGTTCCCACCTCAGTACTGGGGTCTAGCTTGGTCTGCGGGCATACAGGCGTGACAGTGGCTAAAGGGAAATTCAAGCCTTATGGTATGCATCCTCATTCCAGTGGAAAGTCTTGGGATTTGGGTAATGTAGTGCCTATTGTGTCTGTTGCCCGGGTAAAACCCTTTGTGCCTCCAGTGTCAGCAAGAGTTGCCAGGAATCGCCTAAAAGCTTTGCTTTATTTCCACCATCCATGGGAGGGAGAAATTGAGTTTGAGATGGGTTCCACTTATGAGGATAGGGGATATAGTTCTGATGATGAGGAAGGATCAGACGAGGAAAATTGGAATTCTGATAGTTCCATAGAAAATTTGGATCGTGAAATATCAGATGAGAATTGGTATAATGAGACAGACAAGATAGCTTACATCTCCAGGAGATGCCTTAAGGAAGTGTATGGGCATGATCCTCTCAGTCCACTAGCATCCAGGCCAGAGTCATGGGCTTGTGGTTGTCCCGTATGTCACCCAGAGTGTTATAGTATTGCTGCTCTAAACCCAGTGGACCATGCTGTGCACAGGCTACCCTAAAAGGGTATGGTAGTACAAGAGATATCCTGAAGGTAATGTAGTAAAGAAACCTGATCTCAGGCATTAGTATTAAAATGGATACTCCATCAGGGAGTAATCCTTGTTGTACACCATCTAAGTTAGGATGTATCTGGTTATATGTACAGTATGGAAATGCGTTCATCATAATGTGTAATAATGTATTGCATTGTTATGTTTTGCAGTTGCCTCTGAAGGAAGGTTCCGCAAATTTAGATCCCAGCCGGGATGTTGGGTTCCACCAGGGGGAGATTGTAGCCATGTGTAAAATATGGTGTACATATCTCTCTCATGCTGTGCAGTAACTCCTGTTAAAAGGGCAGGGTTGCCAGTAGTCATCATGGAGGTTTGCCCTCAACCCCTGTGATGTGTAAGATAGTAGCAAAGGAAGTGACAGCATGCTCTGTGTCCACTATTAGTGACACAGAGGTGGGTCTTTCTGGAAGCTGATATATCACACAGCACTTCCTGAAGTTAGTGGTTCAAGGTCTGCAACAGTGTTGCAGCGTGGGAGATGAGATCCAGACAGTACAGGTGTCTGATGCAAGAGCTGTGAGGCTGTGCAGCTGAAGTGGCAGAGAGACAAGCTGCTTACACAATGTGTCCAGGGATCTGGCACAGCTGTGGTCTCCCTTAGGGGAGAGGTGGAATAACCAAGCTGATTAGAGTGGAGGAGCAGAATGAACCTTCCTCAAGATGGTCAGCCTGATAATGCTTGGCTAAGTACAACCACTATGATGGGCAGTCTGCCAGAGGAGATGACATTAAAGATGCCCTGTTTCAAAAGATCCCTTCTGTGTGAGTGTGGAGTTATTCAGCAGAAGGATGCACCAAGAAGGAGTTCCCCATCAGATACTTCCCCCTGCTGCCGTAGGGATCCTGATGGGGTGGAGGCGCTGCATCGAATGTGAGTAGGACTCAGAACACTACCTCAGACGCCTGTCATGGTGATATTCCCCATACCAACCCAGCGGGAGACTCAGGAGTCCTGTTACCAGCAGGTGCACCACATCACACAGACATGTAATGGGGGCCGATTAGACCACAGGGGCCAATGTGAGATTGGGTGAGGGCCCTAGAACCGTTACATATATAAAAAACAAAAAGAAAAGCGCCCGATCCTAGTGCATTACCACTGACAAAAATGTAATATTTTCCAACAATCACAATTTAAAACTCACAAACATCAGATGTATTCAGGCGGTTTTTGAGACATAGTCATGCCCCAACGTGTCAGTATGACTCCGCTCCTCTGCCGACCCTCTGGCGCAATCTGTCACAGGATCTTCTCCTTCAGGTAACTCCCAGTTGTGTCACTCCTTGGGCAGTCCTCCGTCAACTGGCGCTGTGTCAGTTTTGTTCCGGGTAGGGAACGTCTCAGTCGGGGCAGAGGATTCACTCACTTCTCCAGTGTAATCAATACCAAGATACATTATAAAAATATGGCCACGGATAGTTATTTACACAATACCAGCAACCACTACAAAAAAATGGTTGGAGAATATCCCCCGCGGCCAATTTTTCAGTGTCAGGAGAAATTGTTCTCTTGACTCTGACTACTTGGCCCAGGGGGATATTCTGGTTAATAAATTTGTGGCTAAAGGCTATAACAAGAACACTATTCAAGAGACATTTAAGCCAGTAGGTGAAATGGATCGGCAGGTTCTTTTGGACAAATCAAAAAATAAACAATCATGTCCTTATAAAAAGAGTAGAGAATGGATAAATAAAGAGAGAAATCTGAATTCACCTATTTTTGTCACACAGTATAACAGTGCTTCTTTTAAAATAAAATCGGTTCTGAATAAGCACTGGGATATCATGTTAAATTATCCAAATATTGGCTCCAAATTACCACCTAAAATATCTATAGTTTTTCAGAAGGCAAGAAATATTAAGTCAATGCTGGCACCTACAGTAGTAGATTAAAAGCTCTCAAGAACAAT
This sequence comes from Ascaphus truei, assembly GCF_040206685.1. NCBI lineage: Eukaryota > Metazoa > Chordata > Amphibia > Anura > Ascaphidae > Ascaphus > Ascaphus truei. The sequence continues at coordinate 186,711,934 of NC_134484.1, forward strand.
ATGGAAAATATTAAACTACCGTATTTCCTCGATTCTAAGACGCACTTTTTTTCCCAATTTCACATCTCTGAAATAGGGGTGCGTTTTAGAATCGATGTACTAAAAAAAAAAAAAAAAAAACCTGCTTGGGGGCGCTGCAGACGGAGGGCGTGCAGCTTTCAGCGTTTTAACAAAAAGCGCGGTAGCCGGCTGCTTGAACCACGGCCCCCCGCCCGCTCTCCCCCTTGTCTCAGTTGGTTGCTTGAAGTGCTGGCCCCCCCTCTGCGACCCACTTCAGTGCGGCTGTAACGGCACCACGAGCTGACCGTCCCTGACTGCTACTCACAGCTTCCAGCCCCACGAGCCCTCTGCTACTCACAGCTTCCAGCCCCACGAGCCCTCTGCTACTCACAGCTTCCAGCCCCACGAGCCCTCTGCTACTCCCAGCTTCCAGCCCCACGAGCCCTCTGCTACTCACAGCTTCCAGCCCTCTGCTACTCACAGCTTCCAGCCCCACGAGCCCTCTGCTACTCACAGCTTCCAGCCCCACGAGCCCTCTGCTACTCACAGCTTCCAGCCCCACGAGCCCTCTGCTACTCCCAGCTTCCAGCCCCACGAGCCCTCTGCTACTCACAGCTTCCAGCCCTCTGCTACTCACAGCTTCCAGCCCCACGAGCCCTCTGCTACTCACAGCTTCCAGCCCCATGAACCCTCCGTTCTTCCTCTGCTACTCACAGCTTCCAGCCCCATTAACCCTCCGCCCCTCCTCTGCTACTCACAGCTTCCTGCCCCATGAACCCCCCCCCCCGCTACTCACAGCATCCTGCCCCATGAACCCTCCACCCCTCCTCTGCTACTCACAGCTTCCAGCCCCACGAGCCCTCTGCTACTCACAGCTTCCAGCCCCACGAGCCCTCTGCTACTCACAGCTTCCTGCCCCATGAACCCTCCACTACTCACAGCTTCGGCTGCCAGCCCCACGAGCCCTCCGACCCCTCCCTTGTCTCTGTCACTCTGTGTGTGTATGTGTCTCTCTCTGTGTGATTCTCTGTCACTGTGTGTGTATGTGTCTCTCTCTGTGTGATTCTCTGTCACTCTGTGTGTGTGTGTGTCTCTGTCACTCTGTGTGTGTATGTGTCTCTCTCTCTGTGTGATCCTCTGTCACTCTGTGTGTGTATGTGTCTCTCTGTGTGATTCTCTGTCACTCTGTGTGTGTGTGTGTGTCTCTCTCTGTGTGATTCTCTGTCACTCTCTGTGTGTGTGTGTCTCTCTCTCTGTGTGATCCTCTGTCACTCTGTGTGTGTATGTGTCTCTCTGTGTGATTCTCTGTCACTCTGTGTGTGTGTGTGTCTCTCTCTGTGTGATTCTCTGTCACTCTCTGTGTGTGTGTTTGTGTGTGTGTGTATGTGTCTCTCTGTGTGATTCTCTGTCACTCTGTGTGTGTATGTGTCTCTCTCTCTGTGTGATCCTCTGTCACTCTGTGTGTGTGTGTCTCTCTGCGTGATTCTCTGTCACTCTGTGTGTGTGTGTGTGTCTCTCTCTGTGTGATTCTCTGTCACTCTCTGTGTGTGTGTGTGTGTATGTGTCTCTCTGTGTGATTCTCTGTCACTCTGTGTGTGTGTGTGTGTGTGTCTCTCTCTGTGTGATTCTCTGTCACTCTGTGTGTGTGTGTGTGTGTATGTGTCTCTCTGTGTAATTCTCTGTCACTCTGTGTGTGTACAGTATGTGTCTCTCTCTGTGCGTCTGTTACTATGTGTGTGTTTGTGTATGTGTCTCTGTGTGTGTGTGTGTCTCTGTCACTCTGTGTGTGTGTATGTGTCTCTCTATGTGTGACTCTGTGTGTGTTTGTGTATGTGTCTCTGTCACTCTGTGTTTGTGTATGTGTCTCTGTGTGTGTCCCCCTCCCCACCACTGTCTCCCTCCCCCTCCCCTCCACTGTCTCCCTCCCCCCCTCCCCTCCACTGTCTCCCTCCCCCCCTCCCCTCCACTGTCTCCCTCCCCCCCTCCCCTCCACTGTCTCCCTCCACTGTCTCCCTCCACTGTCTCCCTCCCCATCCACTGTCTCCCCTCCCACCCTCCCCATCCACTGTCTCCCCTCCCACCCTCCCCATCCACTGTCTCCCCTCCCACCCTCCCCATCCACTGTCTCCCCTCCCACCCTCCCCATCCACTGTCTCCCCTCCCACCCTCCCCATCCACTGTCTCCCCATCCACTGTCTCCCCTCCCACCCTCTCCCCATCCACTGTCTCCCCATCCACTGTCTCCCCTCCCACCCTCCCCATCCACTGTCTCCCCTCCCACCCTCCCCATCCACTGTCTCCCCTCCCACCCTCCCCATCCACTGTCTCCCCTCCCACCCTCCCCATCCACTGTCTCCCCTCCCACCCTCCCCATCCACTGTCTCCCCTCCCACCCTCCCCATCCACTGTCTCCCCTCCCACCCTCCCCATCCACTGTCTCCCCTCCCACCCTCCCCATCCACTGTCTCCCCTCCCACTGTCTCCCCTCCCACCCTCCCCATCCACTGTCTCCCCTCCCACTGTCTCCCCTCCCACCCTCCCCATCCACTGTCTCCCCTCCCACCCTCCCCATCCACTGTCTCCCCTCCCCATCCACTGTCTCCCCTCCCACCCTCCCCATCCACTGTCTCCCCTCCCACCCTCCCCATCCACTGTCTCCCCTCCCACCCTCCCCATCCACTGTCTCCCCTCCCACCCTCCCCATCCACTGTCTCCCCTCCCACCCTCCCCATCCACTGTCTCCCCTCCCACCCTCCCCATCCACTGTCTCCCCTCCCACCCTCCCCATCCACTGTCTCCCCTCCCCTCCACTGTTACCCTCCCCCCTCCCCTCCACTGTCTCCCTCCCCCCCTCCCCTCCACTGTCTCCCTCCCCCCCTCCCCTCCACTGTCTCCCTCCCCCCCTCCCCTCCACTGTCTCCCTCCCCTCCACTGTCTCCCTCCCCTCCTCCCCTCCACTGTCTCCCTCCCCTCCTCCCCTCCACTGTCTCCCTCCCATCCACTGTCTCCCTTCTTCCCCATCCCCTTCTCCCCCATCCCCTTCTACCCCCATCCCTCCATTCCCTCCATTCCCCCCCCCTTTCTCCCCCCCTTCCCTCCTTTCTCCCCCTTCCCTCCTTTCCCCCCCCTTTCCCTCCTTTCCCCCCCCTTCCCTCCTTTCTCTCCCCCCTTCCCTCCTTTCTCTCCCCCCTTCCCTCCTTTCTCTCCCCCCCTTCCCTCCTTTCTCTCCTTCCTCCCCCCATCCATTCTCTCTCTGCTCATCCGATACTGTCTCTCTCTCTCCCCATTCTGTGTCTGCCTCTCTCTAGTGCAGATAAATGTATGCTACTGTTTGCTTAAAAAAAAAAAAAATCTGCACATTTAATATATTGGGTTTTTTTTCCACAATTTTTTTATTAAATCAAGGGTGCGTCTTAGAATCGATGGCGTCTTAGAATCGAGGAAATAGGGTAAATAGTGGTACTTTTTCCTGTGAACGGATGAGATGTTTAACATGTAAACATTTGAAAAAAAACAAACAAAATTAGTTTCTACTCTAATGGTTCATGACCAGGGAGGTTGCCAGGCGGTTCCCCCCTCCGCCCGCTTCGGCCCCCTAAATACCCCAAATAACGACAGGAGACAGGACTGGAGGTAAAATGGCCGCGGCTATTTATTTAAATTAAGAGGGGTAAATGCTACTCCCCGCCAGAGTGTACCTTTGACAGGAGGGGGAGGGGAGGGTCAGCCGGCCCCCGCGCCGCTACCGTCTGCGTGAGCGGGTTATCGACATCATGAATATCTGACCTCGCCCACTCGTGCTCCCCCCGGGCTCAAATGGCCCAGCTGCCAGTCTGGCAAGAACAAGCACCTAGCCCCCACGAGCCACCACCGACAAAGGCAAAGCTGGACAACGACCCCTCCTGCTTGGAACCTTGTTCCTTTCAAGATTAGCAGAGTATCAGAATTCCATACTGCAACAGAACAGAGAAGCAGTAACACCACATACCAGATATGTGTCCCTGCTCCCGAGCATACCCTGCTCACATTTTGCTGCTGGTTACCATCAGATTGCCCTATCCTAACTAAGGGGTTGGGTGGGTGGGAATTGGCTGGTAGGTGGCAAAGAGGACGTACCCCCCGCCAGCTTGGCCTTAAATTGGGTCCTCTTGACCCCTCCCCTGGGATGGGGAGGGCGGTGTGGGGGTGTGCCAGCGGGGAGGAAGGCCGGCTCCCCCTGGTCATGAAACCCCCCCGCCCATGAAACCCCCCCGCCCAAACCAAGGTCTGCTCCGTAAGGCCGCCATGCCGCGCGCTTCTCCACCCAGTGTATCAATGAGTCATTGATGATCCAGACATCCGTTGCCTCCGCATCTGCGGGGGAGTGGGGGACGGAGAGAGAGAGAGAATCATACCAGCAAAACCCGTTCTGCGCCTGCCGCCGGGCCTGACATAAGACCGGTACCTGTTGGACTCCCAACACCCAATCCTCTGTATCAACTCCTCTGCCAACCCATCCTGTGCCGCCTCAGTTACAGCCCAGATCCTGAACGAGTGAGTCCCGAATTGGGCCGCTTCCAACCCCAAGCGCTCAAGGCATACCCGGAACACGCGCGAGAACTGGATAATGGGACACCGTCACTGTGAACGAGTAATGGCCCTTCGCTGGCGGGTCGCAATTATAAATATGCCCTAAGTGCCCCCACTGGGCAAATCCTCCTTCCTGGCATGCTTAGGAGCGGTACCACCGCACCTCTGCCCGCCTGATCCGTCTTGGACCGCCGAATGAAAAGCTGCAAAGAATCTGCCCCGAGCGCCACGTCCCTGGCTTGCAAGCCCCCGCCCCCTTTCTTAGAAGCGCAGACTAGCTCACCTATTCGCAACGCTCCAAAGAACGCCAAGGTGTATGCCGCATTATAAAGTCCTGCCTCGAATGTTGAAAAGCAGACTAAACCTGTTATCTTAACTAGTTGTTCCAACAACACCGGCGTTACCGGCCTCCTGGCCTCCAAGGGCCCTCTTGACTATAAACGCCTTGGTGACGTCCGTCTCTCCGCCCAGCCTCAAGAAGAATGACACCCACTCAGTTTCGTGCTTATTGACCTACCCACTAACCCCCTGCGTCCCAATGCAATAATGAATCGCATCATGGTCTCGACCCCCCGCATCTCCCCCACCTTCCCTTGAGAAGCACGAGTACTCCCGCCATGCGGCCGCATAAGCCTCCCACGTACCCGGAGCCACCGATGCTCGCAGTAGATTGATCACCGCAGGATCCCCAGTGCCCATAACTCTGTCGGGCAAGGTAAGCCGTCCCTGTCCGCTTCTGGCGCCCACTTCTGAAACTCCCCCATCTGCAAACGAGATAAAGAGTCGGCAATGTTATTTAAGACCCCCGGCACATGGCACGCCCGGAACGATATGTTCAATTGCAAGCATGAGAGGACGAAGCTGCGCAACAGATTCATGACCGGTGGGGAACGTGAACCAAAGTTATTCACAGCCTCGACCACTCCCATGTTGTCAGTACAGAATACCACTTCCCTGTTTGCGAAAGACTGCCCCCACAATTGCACCGCGAACAGCAACGGAAACAGCTCTTGGAACGTTAAGTTTCTAATGAGCTGGGACTCGCTCCAGTGCGTGGGCCAGCGCTCTGCGCACCATGCCCCGTTGAATTAAGCCCCGAAGCCTACTGAACCCGCCGTGTCTATGAACAGCTGCAGCTCTGCGTTCCTCGAAGGATGCCCCCGCCATAAGGTTCTCCCATTGTATGCCCCCAAGAAATCCAACCAGACCCGCAGGTCCTCGCTGATCTCTCGGTTGACTTGGATGAAGTGGTTAGGACACATGATCCCAGCGGTTGCCGCTGCCAGATGCCTCCAAAAAACCCTCCCTACCGGCATGATTCGAGCCGCAAAAAACAGGTGGCCCAACAATGCTTGGAATTGATACAGCGAGGTCTTCCTCAGACCCCCGAACTCTCGTAGGAGCTCTTTTAGGGTCGCCAGCTTGTCCGGCAGAAGCCTGTATTCCATCATCGCTGAGTCAATTTCGATCCCGAGGAAGCTGATTACTGTTGTCAGGCTTACCGTTTTTTAGTCGGCCAGCGGGACCCCGAACCCGCGAGCCATGGCTAAATACTCAAACAGCCATCTTGCGCACAGGTCTGATCCCGCCGGCCCTACGAACAAGAAGTCGTCCAGGTAATGCATGCACCCTGTGGCCTGCACCCTGCAACGCACCACCCATTCGATAAACGTGCTAAAAGTTTCAAAGTAGAAACATGATAGCGCACAGCCCATGGGCAGGCACAAGTCAATGATATACTGGCCATCGAGCATGCAACCTAGCAAGTGGAAACACTCAGGGTGCACTGGCAGCAGCCGGAAGGCGGACTTTATATCCGCCTTTGCCAGCAATGCACCACTACCCATCCCACTCCCAAGTGCCGCTGCCTGATCAAAGCTCGCGTAACTGACTGAGCACAACTCGTGATCAATGCCGTCGTTCACAGACAAGCCCTCGGGATAGGAAAGGTGTTGGATGAGTCTGAATGCCCCAGGGTCCTTTTTGGGGACCACCCCCAGTGGGGAGGTCCTCAAGTCGGGGAGAGGGGGGTAGGCGAATCAACCCGCCATCCTCCCCAACTCCACCTCCTTACCCACCTTTTCCCTCGCCACCTCGCTGTAAACCCTCGCCGATTTCAAATTCCATTCAAACCTTGATCCCGTTTGGTGCACAAATAGGATTCTGAACCCCTCGGAAAATCCGCTGAGGAGCAGCCGGGCTGTGTCCCTATTTGGGTAGCTTTCCAGTCAAGGGCTCAGACTTTGGACGATTATAGGAGAAGGCGCGCCTTGCTGCCCAGCCCTCCGCCCACCCCTCCTGGAACCACGTCCCCCGCTCTTAAAGCATTTCACCTATGGATGAGCCCCTCCGCAAGTGACGCATTGGTGCTTGAAGCGGCAAACCGCGTATGTGCAACGCTCATCATTAAAGGCCCAGTACACCCCCGGCCGGCTATCCCCTTGTTTGTCCGCATTTGCGGCAGCGCATCCTCCCCTCCCCCTTCCTGAAAGGGCGCCGGCTTGTCCGATAAGCCAATCAAGTCAATCCAGAGGTCAGTCTCCTTCATGACCCACATTACTTTATCTTTGTGCGCTGCCATCTTCTGTCTAAATCTCGCATCGTAAAACCACCAGCCCATACCCCCGTGCCTCTGATGGGCCTCCCCAATCATGTCCTCATATTTAAACAGAGCCGCACATAAGTGGGGGGATTTCTCCCCCCGATTACTGCGGCTAAGATTCTGAACGCGTGGGCACAATTGGCGTACGTGCGCGGGAAGAGCCGCATCTCGACGTCCTCCTTCCTAACGTCACTTTTCTTATAAGATCGCGACAATGCCTCCCTGTAATCGGGTAAAAGGGATACGATTTCCACGAAATCCCCCACCCAAATAGTCTCCTTCTCCTCTTTTGTCAAATGTGTGCCCAGCTCGTTGGTGACGCACCTGTGGAGTCGAAAAAGGCCCCAGCGGGGATTGCTCCCGTTGGTGTCAACGCGGTGTCCATGACCCCAGCCGTGTGAAGAGTCACCGGGGTCGCGGCTGTGGGAGCTACTATGCCCATGATGCCAACCGTAGAGGAGAAGGAACCCCCAGTGCCAATGACACCGGCCGTGGGTGGATTAGGAGACACCAGGGTCAAGTTGGTGGCTGCCGGGGTGGGGATCTGAGCCGCAGCCCCCTCACCGATGTGCGCCCCCCATGCTGCCGCAACTCTTAATGCTGCGCCTGCGTCCCCTGTTCCCGCTGATGTCCCTGTGCCGCTGATGTCTCTGTGCCAATTGGCTGGCGGGTGGCAAAGAGGACATGACCCCCGCCAGCTTGGCCTTAAATTGGGTCCTCTTGACCCCTCCCCTGGGACGGGGAGGGTGGTGTGGGGGCGGGCCAGCGGGGAGGAAGGCCGGCTCCTCCTGGTCAAGAAACCCCCCGGCCATAGCTGGGGAGGGGTTGCTATACATCAAGTAAAGGGTTACATAAATTGTTTATCCACATTTATAGTTTATGCCATCATGTGTCCATGCTGCATTCAATATATAGGAAGGACAGCTCGTACTCTAAGCACGCGCTTCCTGGAACATCGGCGGAATGTAGTACATGGATTACAAATACATGGTCTGTCCCGGCACTATATGGTGAAACATAATCATGATCCATCTTCCCTAGTAGTAATGGATATTGAAGCCATCAAGTCCACATTATTAAGTGGAGATAGACATAAACAATTAAAGTTAAGGGAGACCTATTGGATTTATGTATTAAATATATTGAGTCCAATGGGCCTAAATAATTGTATTGACATCAGCACCGTTGTATGATATTATCAACTCCTCCTGTCTAAAGATATGATATAGAGGTCTGGGTTGAACATGCTTGACATGTTCCCTCTGTGTCCTGTTTCAATGAGGTCCTTGGTTGGAGATACAGTTAGGTCCGGAAATAATTGGACACTGATACAAGTTTTGTTATTTCGGCTGTGTACCAAAATAAATTCAAGTTACTGTACAGTTAAATAATGAATATGGGCTTAAAGTGCAGTCTATCAGCTTTAATTTGAGGGTATTCACATCCAAATTGGAGGAAGGGTTTAGGAATTACATCTCTTTAATATGTAGCCCCCTCTTTTTCAAGGGACCAAAAGTAATTGGACAATTGACTCAAAAGCTGTTTCATGGACAGGTGTGGGCTATTCCTTTGTTATTTCATCATTAATTAAGCAGGTAAAAGGTCAGGAGTTGATTCCAGGTGTGGCATTTGCATTTGGAAGCTGTTGCTGTGAACCCACAACATGCGATCAAAGGAGCTCTCAATGCAAGTGAAACAGGGCATCCTTAGGCTTTAAAAAAAAGAAAACCCACCAGAGAGATAGCAAGAACATTAAGAGTGGCCAAATAAACAGTTTGGTACATTCTGAGGGAAAAAAAAGCACTGGTGAGCTCTGCAACACAAAAAGGACTGGACGTGCACGGAAGACAACAGTGGTGGATGATCGTAGGATCCTTTCCATGGTAAAGTAGAACCTCTTCACAATATCCAGCCAAGTGAAGAACACTCTCCAGGAGGTAGGCATATCATTATCCAAGTCTATCATAAAGAGAAGACTTCACGAGAGCAAAATCAGAGGGTTCACCACAAGGTGCAATCCATTCATAAGCCTCAAGAATAGAAAGGTCAGATTAGACTTTGCCAAACAATAACTAAAAAAAGCCAGCCTAGTTTTGGAACAGCATTCTTTGGACAGATGAAACTAAGATCAACCTGAACCAGAATGATGGGAAGACAAAAGTATGGAGAAGGCTTGGAACGGCTCATGATCTGAAGCCTACCACATCATCTATAAAACATGGTGGAGGCAGTGTGATGGCGTGGGCATGCATGGCTTACAATGGCACTGGGTCACTAGTGTTTATTGATGATGTGACAGAAGACAGAAGGAGCCGGATGAATTCTGACGTGATTGTCTGCTCAGATTCAGCGAAGTTGATTGGGCGGCGCTTCACTTTACAGATGGACAATGACTCAAAACATACTGCGAAAGCAACCCAGGAGTTTTTTAAGGCAAACAAGTGGAATATTCTGCAATGGCCGAGTCACTCACCTGATCTCAACCCCATCGAGCATGCATTTCACTTGCTGAAGACAAAACGTAAGGCAGAAAGACCCACGAACAAACAACAACTGAAGACAGCTGCAGTAAAGACCTGGCAAAGTATCACAAAGGAGGAAATCCAGCGTTTGGTGATGTCCATGTGTTCCAGACTTCAAGCAGTCATTGCCTGCAAAGGATTCTCGACAAAGTATTAAAAATGAACATTTTATTTATGATTGTGTTAATTTGTCCAATTACATTTGAGCCCCTGAAATAAGGGGACTGTGTATGAAAATGGTTGCAATTCCTAAACGTGTCATACGATATTTTTGTTCAACCCCTTGAATTGAAGCTGAAAGTCTGCACTTCTATTGCATCTCAGTTGTTTCATTTCAAATCCATTGTGGTGGCATACAGAGCCCAAATTATGAAAATTGTGTCAGTGTCCAATTATTTCCGGACCTAACTGTATATATCACACACATTAGTACACTACATTTATAAGTTCAGGCACACATAGTAATTTCATAGTACCACACAAAATTTAACCACACAAATATAGTGTTTTGATGGCACCATGTTGCGATTGTATTTATGGAACGCACTAAATGGAAGTTTGTCATTATGTGATCACATGTTCGGTTAGATTTCTTTATGTAATAGGGACACTTTATTGAGTGTTCACAATTGGGGTTCAAAACATTATTAATTTCATTCACATATCACTGAACTTACATGAGTATTTATCATATAAATATAGTACACTATCACTCTTTGATATACACAAAAATGGCACATTACATTTGTACATATTATACTTTAGAATATTTTATTTAATAATACATATGTTATTAAATACACATATCAAAGTAGGATCGCTGTACAACATACACTTGTCAGACGGAATAAATACGTAACCTATGATTGATGGTCAGTTCTGTTCATTTGTTTCTCTGCATTCGTCTACTACTCAGGCAAAAGTGCCTTAATGATTGTAGATAATCTCCCTTTGATTCTCCTCAGAAATCTCTTAGAAAATTGCACCAAATTGGCATCTAAAGGATCCTACATCAATATCAAATTGGGGTTGATATGTTGTAAGATTAAATATTGGTCATTTAAGACTCTCATCCAAAAATTGTCTCATTTTTATTTTTGTATATTTTATAATTATTTAAATAGTTAATGCATAGTTTTTTTTTATAGTAATACATTTTCTAAGTATCATTTATATCATCAATTGCTGTTCCTCCAAATAACAAGCCAAAAAAAAAAAAATTAGTAGTATATTTACAAGTCCTCTAAATTTGTCAATTGTGATCACTAATTAGATACAGGTTTAATACAGTTTGAATGTTTTATAGTATGATATTATATGTTTGTGTAAGAAGATGGTTTAAGTTTATCATGTATCTGTTTTATATTATGCCAGCTGGCGTGCTAGTTCTAGAGATTTTAGTTAATATAACACGTCTGTGTGTATAGCTGTGAAATCTCGTTTGATTGGCTTCTGGGGGTATATATACGTTACATGCGTACCCCGAACCCAACCCCTGAAGAAATCAGTTAATCTGAAGAAACGCATAGGGCGACACGTGTTGCTGCTGAATGAGGTGTTCTGAGCGGTGGCTTATATTGATTACATCGGAGAAGTGAGTGAATCCTTTTCCCCGACTGAGATGTTCCATGCCCGGAACAAAACTGACTCAGCGCCAGTTGTCGGAGGACTGCCCAAGAAGTAACACAACTAGGAGTTACCTGAAGGAGAAGATCCCGTGACAGATTGCGCCAGAGGGTCGGCAGAGGAGCGGAGTCATACTGACACGTTGGGGCATGAGTATATCTCATAAAACGCCTGAATACATCTGATGTTTGTGAGTTTTAAATTGTGATTACATTTTTATCAGTGATAATGCACTAGGATCAGGGCAAATGTTGGTTTGTCTCTGTGTTCATTTTGTATTGCCTAATACATTGTTTTTCTTTATACCTGAGAGTGCTGTGTCTTTGCTCTCACTTTGGTGATAGCACCTGTTATATATATATATATATATATATATATATATATATATATATATATATGCCACTGTTTATTTTTTAATATAAATTTAAAAAAAAAGATGTACATAGTTTACGTGAATGGGATTGCTAACAGTTTATTATTGTGATATAAATTGCAGGCATTTTTTAAATATATGTAGCCATGGTTGGTCCAGACTGCCTCTCTGCCTCCTGTCATGTAAGTACTGATAGCTACAGGCTGTGGCAGGCTATCCTAGGGGCATTGACCCCCCCCTCATGCTGACTCTGAGTGATGGTGGAGGTGGTGCCACAAGGGTCTGTGTACAACCAATCATGGTACAGACCCTGTGCCCTCCCCTTCTGGTGCATCAGAGAAGAAGTACTAAATTAAAATCAGTCCTCTTACACCCCTCCTGGTGAGAGGAGCGTGTGAGAGTTCTCTTCCACCTCTCCTAGGGAGAGGAGGTGTGTGCTGTTCCTCCCGGCTGGGAGTGACACATGCCAGTCAGTCCCTCCTGGGCTGCCTAGTAAAAGAGAGATCAGAGGCCTCAAGAATACCAGAGAGCCCAGCACCATCCAGAGGCCTGGGACCCTCTGACATCCATCTGCATCCGCTGTATACCATCTGCAGTGACTGGCCAAATAAAGCCCTTTGTTTTATTTACCCCTGCCTGAGTCTACAGTCTATTGGGCAGGGGTGTGAAAGAAACCTGTTCTGGTGGGGACTGTCTCTGGGAATCCTTGAGCCCACTGGAGCTGGAAGTGCTGACACCCATGAGTGAAAACTAAAGATCACCAAAAGCCTGTCCTGTTCCCCACAACATCATGGCACTCAGCTCTCCTGGACACTCACAGGTAAAACAGCACCACAGACCGCAGTAGCCAGGAGTACATCTTCTAGAGAGGGGGAGGGGTGGTGGGAGGGGGGACTGTGTGACACGTTTAAAACAGTTTTCTCATGAGGTTTTTTTCATTTGGGATTTTTTTGCTGTACTCACAAATGCTTATTATAATTTATTTGTGCAAAGATCAAGCATAGCTATTTTTAATAGACTAACTTGATGTTTCTAAATTTTGTAGGACTAAGAGAATAAAGATGTTTGTTGAATGTGAAGCAGTAATATTTAATCGACAATAATGTTACAGTGGGTACAGAATCCACACTATAAGGGCTCTATATATTCACTTTCTTTAAGCACGAAAAATAAATTGCCAGCCCGTTTAAAAATATTTGATTTTTTTATCATTGCTACAGCTTATAATGCATAAAAACACATCTCTTATTTTAAACATATTTTCTCATTCTCAATAAATGCCATCTAGTGGTAGTAAGTACAAAAAAAACCAAGCTCCAATGTATTATGTTTCTGTATTTTTATTATTATTTTTATTTATATGTAGCAAGATGTTCCACAGCAGATTATAACATGGGGGTAAGGACAAGAACGAAGCAAACTATATACACAAATTAAAACACAATGACACAATAGGTAATGAGGTCCCTGCTCGGAAGATCTAATAATCTAAAAGGAATGGGATAATGATGACACAAGAATCAGTGGGTTATAAGACCCCCTAGCATGGTGTTAACCATGGGCTTGTTTAATAGGCCTCTTTAAAGAGGTGGGTTTTGATAGAAGTTTTGAAAGTTTGAATTGTGAGGGAGAGCCTGGTTGTGCGTGATAAGGAGTTTAACAGTTTGGGGGATGTCCTGGTGAAGTCTTGGAGGCATGAATGAGAGGAAGTAATAAAAGAGGAGAGTCCTAAGTCATGAGCTGAGCAGAGACTGCATTTTGGAGAGTACTTGAGGATTACATAGATTTGGTAGTAAAAGCCATATTAGTTTGCCAGGGCAATGGTGTAAAGCAGCGGTGTGCAAACTGGGGGGCAAACCAGCATCCAATGACGCCACGGGGTTAAATGACAATGTGTCACGTGACGTTGTGACGTCATATGATACGTGTAGCCCGGGAGCAGGTAAGGAGGGGGCGTAGGCATGGGGGAGTGGAGACAGGGGGGTGCGAACTTAAAAGTTTCCTCACCCCTGGTGTAAAGAATACACTGGCGACACACTTTATTCGAGCTCGGCTAGTCCCACGAATTCGGGTATACCCGGGTGTATTGAGGTTTGTGACTGTTTTCTGCCCGAGTGCATTGGGTTATTTTCCAGGCAGGGATTGAAGCATTTTATTCCCGCTGCCTGCAATACTGCACAGTATATATATATATACTGCATTACAATTCATGAATTTATGCCATCTGGTAGACACGGGAAGCATTGCAGCCTATTAAATCCTAATCCTTATCATTTAACAGATCAGCCGCCCGTCAGCCAGGCATGAACCCAGGCTGGGAAGGCAAATGCAACGGGGCTTGTCAGAGGTGAGGAGCGGCGCATTCCAGGTATCTGCCAGGTACATACTGGGTATTTGCTCGAATAAAGTGTGTCAGTGCAGTAAAAGAGAAGAGTGGCAAGAACCGAGGCCTGGGGAACATCAAGATTGAGTAGGGATGGAGAAGAGGATGTGCCAGCAAAGAAACCACTGAAGGACCGACACGATAGATAAGAATAGAACCAAAAACCAAAGGAATAGATAGTATGGAGTAAGAGGGAGTGTTCGACAGTATCAAAGGCAGCAGAGAGGTCGAGTAGGAAGGCAAAGAAAAAGCGCTCCTGTGAGAGATTCATTTTTGGAGAGTTGTTAGGGCAGAGTCCAGAATTAAGTACCTCAGTGAGGGAGTTAGAGGAGGAAAGTGTATCATGTGGTTATAAACTAAACATTTGAGTAGTAAAGAGAGGTCTTCTTCAGGATGGGTTTGACAAAGCATGCTTAAGAGAAGAGTAAAATGAGCCAGTGCTGAGAAAGGTTGAAGAGGCAGTTTAAAATAGAAATTATTGTGGTGGAATGGGAGCAAAGAAAATGTGAAAGAATAGTGTGGAGGGAACAGGTTCTGGAGGGGGAGGAGGAGTGAATGTGCGGAACTTTCTCTCCAGTAACAGGAGAGAATAAGTCACATATAACTTTGGGGATCGAGAGGAGACATTTTAGTGTGGTTGGAGGTAGATAGTGTGATATGTCATCCCGTATTACTGTATGTCAATTCTTTTTTTTTTTTTTTTAATAAATGTATGGCAAGTTCTTGAGCGGTGAAGGCAAATAGGGAGGTGGTGAGGGTAGGCAGAGAAGTGACTGAAAGGGGAGAACAAACATTGAATATTGAGGACAGAGGGAAATAGTATAGAAAGAAGATTGTGTGAAGTAATAATCAATTTGTGGTGTATAAAATGTGATCTGCTCCACTGATGTTTAGCACAGCGGGAGCCCTTCTGGAGGTAATGTGTTTTACCAGTGTGCCACTGTTGAGGCTTAATAGGGCAGCTGCAGTGAGTTCTGTCAGGAGAGAAATGGTCAGATAAAAGGCAGGTATTATATAGTGAGGCTGCTGAATCTGGGCAGGTGAGAGGGAGAAGAGAGAAGGGGTTGTAGAGATGGTGAGAAATGTATTTATTAGGTTACAGAAACTGTGTGCGGAGGTTGCCTGCTTAGTCAGAGGACAAAGCCAATTCTGGCTACAACACATATGCCAGGGGCCCTTATGATGTAGCAGGTACATCTTGGGCAAATGCTCGTTTTCCAGGGAGTGATCGTGCTTATGGAGAGCTCGATCGAAATTAAAGCGGAGCTTCCTCCACTTTCGTTTCCTGTATCTGGGGTCTGAGAGGAGGATGAAGGAGGAGTGAGGGAGAAAAAAAAGGAAAGAGTGGACGGAGATGCGATATGGGGTGTTGGAGAAGTTGGAGAAAGAGCAGACAGAAGAAAAAACAAGGTCAAATGAGTGTAAGACCCCAAGGAACACTTCTCCCCAAGAGGGTTCCTCCCAGGCCACAACTCACCCGGCGCCCTCCGGCTCCTGCTCCACGGGATCTCCGCCGCGAGCGGGTCTCTTCTTCCTCTTCCCTGGTCCCCGTGGCTGCCACTAGAAGCGCGCATGCGCGCGCACGTTCACACACCTTTCTCTCCTCCCGCGAGAGGGAATCTCGGCCCAAGCTCAGGCCGCGCGCACCTCCCCCGCGCGGGGCACACGCCTGATGCGCGTGCACCGCTCACAAGCCGCGCGTCAAGCAAATAAGCTGGGGCATTATTTCCACCTATCCCTGTTCCCCATGGGACCGCTCCTCCGTTCCTCCCCCTCTTCCCATTGGTCTCTCTCCTTACATATACCCTGCTCAGCCATTCCTTCGTTGGCTGAGCAAAGCATTGTGTGACCTGTGTTACCCACGGTCGTGCCTTCCTTAGTCCCTGTCTCTTTGTCTTTCCTAGTGATCTCTTGTGTACCGAACCGGCTTGGCTGTGGACCCGCTCTGGACTTCGACCCTTGGCTTGCACTCTGACCTCCTGAACTCTCCGACCCTTTACCTCGGCTCACGGATTCCAACCTACCTCCCGGCTCTGAACCCCAGGCTCTCGTTTCCAACTATCCTTCTGGAACCTCCCTTTTCGTCCGGCGAGTATCTTACTTTATCTTATACTCCCGTACGGTTCCAGATGCCTATTTTCCACTTTCCAGGCGTGTCCCCGTAGCTGTGGGTGCAGGTGTTATCCTTCTCCCCTCAGTTTCGGGGTCCCTCCTTGTCCGTGGTGATCACAGTGTGACATTATGCTCAGCCCCATGGACATGGACCCTGAAGAGGTTGAGCAACCAAGCCCCATGGAGCGACTTCTCCAGGTAGAGGCGCAGCTTGCCTCCATGACGTAGGAGCTCTCAAGGATCTCCCTGCTGCAGCATTCCCCGGCTTCCTCTGCCATGTCCGCTGCGTCGTTTTCCTCTCCAGGTCTTCCCATGGCTTTTGATCCTCGTCTCCCGGCTCCCAACCGCTATGCAGGGGATCCCAACGAGTGCAGAGGTGTTCTCAATCAGTGCGAGATTCAATTCGAGTTATCCCCATCGCGCTTTCCTACTGCACGCTCCAGGGTGGCTTACATCATATCTCTACTGAGCGGAAAGGCTCTGGCCTGGGCATCCCCCATCTGGGAACGGGATACTGCCATGACGCGTGACTATCCTCGTTTTCTTCGAGAATTTAGGCAGGTATTTGATACGCCTGGTTGCCAGATTACGGCCGATTCCTCTCTCTTTCATATCTCCCAAGGTAATCGTTCTGTCGCCGAGTATGCTCTGGACTTCCGGACCATCGCGGAGGAAACCACCTGGAACAATGGCTCACTCTCCGCAGCCTTTTGGCAGGGTCTGTCTGACGCCATCAAGGACCAACTGGCCACTATGGAGAGACCCACCAGATTGGAGGATCTTATTGCGGTCTGTATCCGCGTGGACCAGCAGTTAAGAGAGAAAAGACTTGAACGCACTCTTCCTCGTACCACCTCTCCTCGTTCTACCAGCCGCAGTCTCGCCCCTTACGTTTCCCAGACCATGGATGAGCCCGAACCCATGCAGCTCTGAAGTTATCGGCTATCCGCGTCTGAGAGACAGCGCCGACGAGAGGGTGGACTGTGCCATTACTGCGGTCATCCTGGTCATCTGCTGGCAAGCTGTCCTCTCCGGCCGGGAAACGCAATAACACAATGAGGTATGAGAGGGTCTCGTTAGGTGTAATTTCTCCCTCTTTCCCTTCTCCTAAAAAACTTCCCACTCGTATAATGTTGTCTGTCTCTCTGGCCTGGAATAACTCTCTTATCCCCGCCTTCGCATTCATAGATTCCGGGTCTCAGGGAAATTTTATTGATCAGAGTTTTGCCTATAGGAATAAGATTCCCTTCCGATCTAAAGCTGTCCCTGTTGGTCTGGAGGCCATAGATGGGCGTCCACTCCAACCAGCTTTTATTTCCCTGGAGACCTGTTCTCTATCCCTCTCCACAGAGGACAGTCACCAGGAGAAGATTATCTTGGACATGATCCACACTCCATCGGTAGATGTGATTCTGGGACTCCCTTGGTTGCAACTGCATAACCCACAACTGGATTGGGTTAATAAAGAACCCATACGATGGAGTCCCCAGTGCCTCAAGACCTGTCTTCCCCCCAAACAGATGATAGCCGGAGTGGATCTACCCGCGGAGTACAAAACTTCCCTCCCAACGGTCTACTGGGAGCTGGCGGACGTTTTCAATAAGGTGCGTTCTGAAGTACTACCCCCCCATAGAGACTTTGACTGTCCTATTGACCTTCTTCCTGGTGCTGCCCTACCCAAGAGCCGTTCCTACCCTCTGTCTATACCCGAGACCAAAGCCATGGCCGAGTATATCCAGGATAACTTAAGGAAGGGGTTTATCCGCAATTCATCATCTCCAGCTGGAGCTGGATTTTTTTGTTGTTAAAAAAAAGGATGGCTCCTTGCGCCCTTGTATTGACTACAGAGGTCTTAACAAGATTACGATCAAGAACCGTTATCCCCTACCACTCATTTCCGAACTCTTCGATCGTCTTCAGGGGGCAACAATTTCTTCCAAACTTAATCTCCGCGGAGCCTATAACCTTGTCCGCATCAGTCAGGGCGACGAGTGGAAGACCGCCTTCAACACCCGGGATGGGAATTATGAATACTTAGTCATGCCTTTCGGCCTATGCAATGCCCCGGCGGTTTTTCAGGAGTTTGTCAACGAGATCTACCGCGATCTCCTCGAAAGATTCGTTATCGTATACCTTGATGATATTCTTATTTTTTCTAAGTCCCTCTCTGACCACATTCAGCACACCAAATTAGTCCTGTCCGCCTTCGAGAGAACCATCTCTACGCTAAGCTAGAGAAATGTTCTTTTCATCTTTCTTCCATTTCCTTTCTTGGATACATCATTTCTAGCACTGGCTTCTCTATGGAGCCAGTCAAACTCAAAGCTGTCTTAGAATGGCCACAACCCACTTCCCTGAAAGCCATACAGCGATTCTTGGGATTTGCGAATTACTATCGTAAATTCATCAAGAATTTTTCTTCTACCGTGGCTCCCATTACTGCCCTTACCAAAAAGGGAGCTAACACAGCAGCTTGGTCTCCTGCCGCTCTCCAAGCTTTCGACTCCCTCAAAAAATCTTTCGCTTCTGCTCCTATTTTGCGTCATACTGACCCCGGGCTTCCCTTTACCTTAGAGGTAGACGCATCCAACGTCGGTGCTGGCGCTATTCTCTTTCAGAGACAGTCCCTACAGGCCAAACTTCATCCCTGTGGGTTCTTTAAAAAAAAAAATTCTTCGGCAGAACGGAACTATGACGTCGGAAACAGAGAGCTCCTGGCTATTAAACTCGCCCTTCAGGAATGGAGACATCTTCTGGAGGGAACGGAGACCCCCATTTCAATCTTTACTGATCATAAAAATACTTTACATTGAGAGTGCACGTCGCCTTGGGGCACGTCAGGCTCGATGGTCTCTTTTTTCCCCGAGATTTAATTATCTCATATCTTTCATTCCTGGCTCAAAGAATCAAAAGGCAGACGCACTTTCACGTCAATCCCTGTTCGAGGACAATTCCGAAGTTATCTCTGAAACAATCTTACCCTCCAAATATATAATTTCGGCCAACTCTTTCGATATCCTGGATCAGGTCATGGCAGCGCAATCTAACCTCCTGAGGGGCCTTAAGGTGCCGATCGGCCGTCTGTATGCAGCTCCACGCTTCCTTAAGAAGATTCTTGAGTGGGGTCATTCCTCTAGGTCAGCCGGTCATCCAGGCATTAGCAGAACTTCTGACCTCATTGGTCATACCTTTTGGTGGCCAACCATGTTGCAGGACATTTCGGAGTACGTAAAAGCCTGTCCAATCTGCGCCCAGGTTAAGAACATTCATAAAAAGCCGTACGGCCTTCTACAACCCCTTCCTATACCAGAACGCCCATGGAGTCATCTGTCCATGCATTTTGTGGTGGAACTTCCAACCTCTAAAGGGATGAACACCATTTTGGTTGTCGTGGATCGTTGTTCCAAGCAAGCCCATTTCATCCCCCTCAAAGGCCTACCCAATTCCGCCACCCTGGCAGACGTTTTTGTTAAGGAAATATTCCACATTCACGGAGTTCCTCTTTCCATCGTATCCGATCTAGGTACACAATTTGTCTCAAAATTTTGGCGGGCCTTCGCTCGTAGGATGGATATCACCGTCCATTTTTCTTCCGGGTATCATCCCCAAACTAATGGGCAAACCGAGAGAACAAACCAGACTCTGGAGGAATACCTCCGATGCTTCATCGCGGACAGCCAGGACAATTGGGTAGATTTACTTCCGAGGGCAGAGTTCTCCCATAATTCTTTAAAGAACAGCTCCACGCTGAAATCCCCTTTTTTCATTAATTATGGTTTTCACCCGGGTCAGCTGCCCATCACCTCAGTTCCTTCCGGGGTTCCAGCGGCCGATGACCGAATCAAGGATCTTCAGCAATCCAAGAGGCTTTGAGAAAGGCAACCCACAGACAAAAGGCACAGGCAGATCTTCACCGCCGTCAGGCACCAGTCTTCAAGCCAGGGGATAAGGTCTGGCTCTCCTCCAAGAACATTAGACTGAAGACTCCGAGCCACAAGCTGGCCCCCAGGTACTTAGGTCCATTCTCAGTAGTGGAACGGATCAATCCTGTGGCATATCGTCTGGAACTTCCTCCATCCATGAGGATACCCTCTGTGTTCCAGGTGTCACTGCTAAAACCTGTGTCCCAGAGTCCGCGGTTCCACAGGACACCAATTGATCCTAAGCCGGTCATAGTTCAGGGGCAGGAGGAGTTTGAGATTCAGTCTATTCTGGATTCCAGGAGGACAAGGGGTGAGGTGCAGTACCTGGTTCACTGGAGGGGCTTTGGCCCAGAGGAAAGATCTTGGGTACCCTACCATCAAATACATGCCCCCAGACTGCTGAGACTCTTTCACTCTAAATTTCCCCTAAAACCATATGGGGAAGCCGCTCCTCAAGGGGGGGGGGGGTACTGTAAGACCCCGAGTAACACCTCTCCCCAAGAGGGTTCCTCCCAGGCCACAACTCACCCGGTGCCCTCTGGCTCCTGCTCCACAGGATCACCGCCGCGAGCGGGTCTCTCCTTCCTCTTCCCTGGTCCCCGCGGCTGCCACTAGAAGCACGCATGCGCGCGCACGTTCACGCCCCTTTCTCTCCTCCCGCGAGAGGGACACCCAGCCCCAGCTCAGGCCGCGCACACTTCCCCCGCGCGGGGCACACGCCTGATGCGCGTGCACCACTCACAAGCCGCGCATCAAGCAAATCAGCTGGGGCATTATTTCCACCTATCCCTGTTCCCCATGGGACCGCTCCTCCGTTCCTCCCCCTCTTCCCATTGGCCTCTCTCCTTACATATTCCCTGCTCAGCCATTCCTTCATTGGCTGAGCATAGCATTGTGTGACCTGTGTTACCCACGGTCGTGCCTTCCTTAGTCCCTGTCTCTTTGTCTTTCCTAGTGATCTCTTGTGTACCGAACCGGCTTGGCTGTGGACCTGCTCTGGACTTCGACCCTTGGCTTGCACTCTGACCTCCTGAACTCTCCGACCCTTTACCTCGGCACACGGATTCTGACCTACCTCCCGGCTCTGAACCCCAGGCTCTCTGTACCAACTATCCTTCTGGAACCTCCCTTTTCGTCCGGCGAGTATCTTACTTTATCTTATACTCCCGTACGGTTCCAGACGCCTATTTTCCACTTTCCAGGCGTGTCCCCGTAGCTGTGGGTGCAGGTGTTATCCTTCCTCCCTCAGTTTCGGGGTCCCTCCTTGTCCGTGGTGAGCACAGCGTGACAATGAGTGACAATCACAATGTATTGAAGAGTTAATCCACTGGATGAGACTAAAGAAATACGTTAAGGAGAGAGTTTAGAAATAGTTGGGGAGTTAGAGTGATTGATAGGAATGTTAGCATTTCTAAGAATGAGACCATGCATTCCACAGTGATCAGGAAACAGAGAGAGAGAGAGGGATGTGGATAAGATTGGAGGGGTTGGCAGTGCAAGGTACTGTACAGAGGAAGTTATGGAAGTAACACAGTGATAAGATAGGATGGGTACAAAGGGTTGGTCTAGAGTTTGGAATTATGTCATTATAAGGCAGAAGCAGAATATAGGAGAGGAAGAGATAGTAGAATGAGTTTTATTGGACCTTATTCCTTTAACACAAAGGCATTACATTGACTTAAAAAAGGTATGTTGAACATAATGTACACCAGTAAAAATTATGTGAAGCATATTAAGTTACACAGAGAGATTAAGATTTTTAATATAAATCTAAAAAAAATCCATTGTATAGACTGAAGACAAAAAAACACAAGATAAGCACTTGAGATTTGTTGGACAATTAAAAAAAATCACAAAATAATCATCAGATGTAAAGTATAAGGAACAAAGATACACATTTGTGTATATATTGTTCACACATCCCCAATGCGTACCACTCACCTGGCACTTCAGATGTAGTCAACGTTATTGCCACCATTGAAGCATGAATGTTGGAAAAGAAACAGCATTAAATAACCGCATCATGTTGCATGGAGCCCCATTTGTTTTAATTGCACCGCATCAAATCTTGAGTTAAATGACATGCAGTAATGGTGCAGTAACATTGGCTATATCTGTATGTGTGATAAAATGCCAACTATCAAACTGGAGTAAAAAATAGCAACATAAATTTACATTATCACACAAAAACTATACCAGTGAAAATAATAGATGCTGTTCATTTGTATACAGGAGACTTTGGTATGTACAATATGGTGTTCTTGAAGTGCTTTCGAGAAAACTTTTAAGCATACAGTATACTGTACTGTATATTACAGTTGCATTGCTAGTTCAACCAGTATCTGGGATTGCTCTGTTCTCAAGTCTAATTTAAAAAAATGTGTTAGGTTTATAATCCCTATTAACATTTGCTTCAGTTATCCTGCACCAGTAGTTACCTATTGGACCAGTTTGGGGATAATATAATAATATATTAAAAAGTCAGATGTACCTGCTGAGAAATTGCGGAACCAGGTCATCTTATGGTGCATATCAAGAATTGTGAAAGGATTTTACATAAACAGTTAGCATTTTTAGGACTGATATAACGTCTGCTGTCCCTAAACAACATAATGATAATAACTTTTTTTAATATAGCACCTTTCTCCCAATAGGACTCAAAGCGCTTCACAATTACAGTATAGTGCACAGTACGCAGCACGTATGATTTTCACTGACTTAATTCTTGCCCAGATGAGCTTACAATCTATGTTTTGGTGCCTGAGGCACAGGGAGATAAAGTGATTTGCCCAAGGTCACAAGGAGCCGACACCGGGTTTTGAACGAGGTCCCCCTGCTTCGAACTAAGTTTGTAGCTACTGTACTTAAAGAATAAAGCAATAAAATGGCACTTTGTTTCAAAATAAAGAAGAAACTTTTTGTTAATGTTTAAAATTGTAAAATAAATAGGTCACACAATAGTGACGGACTAGAAGTCCAAACATAAATACTATAAGAACACCATTTCAAATAGATTTACGTTGTGCAGCTACTGAATTAAGAATTAAGAAATGAACTGCCTAGCTATCAAATTATCAACGAGTGCCAAAGGTTCTGTAATATACTGTCATCGCTCACTTTTCACTGCTATTTTTTTAGTTGGTTAACTTGACAAATATACTGTTTTATTTATTGTCATTTTTTTTATTGAAAACACTAAATTCTAGTAGCATTTTTATTTCTGGAAAATAAAAGTTAATTCCTATTGAAAGGAAAAAATGACAGAAAGAAAATTAATTCTGCATTGACCTTGTTTAAGGTAGAAATTAGGGATATGTTAACAATATCAAAACTCTACATAACACTGCAGGGTATATTTAATTAATTTCAGTTCTTTTCAGTTATTTCAGTTCTCTACCCACCATCTCATTCAGCTTTGTGCTTTTTAATATAATATACTGTACTGTATAAATATGTCTATTAAAATGCTGGTATTTTTTATATAATACAAAAACATTGAAAGTGTACATATTGTCAGCAGAATTCCCTTTTTTTTCATAGAACGCCACTCATTTACATTATAAAGAACATTTGTGATTGTTTTATATTTCTTTTCTTAAGACAGAAAGCATATGATCTATTACTATTATCTATTACTCTCAATAGTACTATTTTATTTTTCTTTAACACAATCCTTGTCAACCATTCGTCATCATCTTTTGCTGCCTCTTGTGACCAAATTACCTTCCTGTGTTAGGGATACTATTCCACCAGGTCCACCAACAGCAATTACTGCTCCCAGAGCAAATGTAAGGAGCAGGCCCCCTCCCAGTGCACAGTGGGCCTGGGAGGGGGTGGGGGAGAAGGTGCGGACCTGGGGAGGGAAGTTTGGAGAAAAGGTGTGGGCCTGGGGAGGGGGGAGGATATACATATGGGTTTTAGAGGGGGGAGGGAGGGATAGATATGGGACTGGGAGAGGAGGGAGATATATACTGTATGGGCCTGGGAGAGGACGGAGATATATACTTTATGAGCCTGGGAGAGGAGGGAGATATATACTGTATGGGCCTGGGAGAGGAGGGAGACAGATATGGGCCTGGGAGTGGGGGGTGGAGGGTGGAACTAGATATGGGCCTAGAAGGGGGAATGCGGGAGATAGATATGGGCCAGACAGAGGGGGAGATAGATATGGGTCTTTGCGAAGATGGGTATGGGCATCGGCAGAGGATATTGATATGGGCCTGGGAGGGGTGGAAGATAAATATGGACCTGGGGAAGGGAGAGGTAGATATGGGCCTGGAAGGAGGAGAGGAGCGGAGATAGATAGGGGCCTGGGGAGGGGGGATGAGACTGTGCATGGGGAGGGGAGACGGTGATATGGGCCTGGGGAGGGAGGAGGAGACGTGGGCCTGGAAAAGGAGGAGGAGATATGGGCTTGGAAAGGGGAGATATATAGATATGGGCCACAGGGGGGATTTGGGCCTGGGGAGGAGATGGAGATATGGAGCTGGGGAGAGGAGGTATATAGATATAGGGCTGGGAAGGGTAGACAGATATAAGCATAAGAGGAAAAATGCAGGCACACTATAAAAAAATCGCAGAATACTTATCAGCCGGGCATCCATAGGTCCCAAAGAAATCATCAGTGGAGATAGAAGTGAAACAGGCACACATACTTGCTGATTAAAGAAAATGTATTGTGCTAAAAATGACCAACATTTCGGCTGCATGAAACAGCCTTTGCCAAGGAGATGTGGGCTTGGGAAGGGGAGATATATAGGTATGGGCCACTGGGGGGCAGGAGGGAAATGGGCCTGGGGAGAAGGAGATAAGGACCTGGGCAGAGGAGGTATATAGATTAGGGCTGGGGATGGTAGACAGATATAAGGCCTGTAGGCAGGGAATGCTGGAGCAGAGTTGCCTACCTGCAGCTTCGGAGGTGCCCACCTCACCTGCAGGTGTACTTGGATGTGCCTGCTAGAGGCTGTGGAGGGGCCTGCCTGCAGGTGCCCACTGATGTGCCTACAGGGAACTATGGGTAGGCCTGGCGGAGGCCTTACATGTTCGAGTTGCCAGCAGGGGGGGTCTGGGCACCGTGACAGCAGTCCCACCTGTCTCCCCTGTCAGCGTCCCTTGAAAACACAGATATTTTGGAATAACTGAGCATCATCAAGCAACTAAAGGCAACATTGATGAAAAATTATATTAGCAATATACATACTGTACGTACAATAGGTGGTTACTATACCTACTGTAGTAGGTGGTTTTAGATAAAAAACATTGTAAAGGTAATTTACCAACACTAACACTACCCTAACTCCTGTTACTAGTTTTAAATACCTGGGCATATGGTTTGACTCCCACTTAACATTCGGGATGCACATTAATACCGTGACATCCAAGACCTATGCCAAACTAGGGATACTTTACAGGCACAAATCCTCCCTAAGTCTCCTGGTCAGAAAACGTATCGCACAGCAGATGCTAATGCCAATTATTGACTATGGAGACATAGTATATGGCTCGGCACCTCAAACCCACCTTAGCAAACTTAACACCCTCTACAACTCAATTTGTCGTTTTGTTCTTCAATGCAACTATAACACACATCACTGCGAAATGCTCAAAGAACTAGATTGGTCATCACCCGAGTCTAGGCACAAAGTTCACCTTTCCTGTCTTGCCTTCAAATTCTTTATGGGCAAGCTACCCAGCTACCTGAACAAGCTCCTCACCCCTACCACATGCAGCACCTATCACCTGAGATCAGACTCCAAAAGACTGTTCATGGTCCCAAGGCTCAACAAAGTATCCGGCCGCTCCTCCTTCTCTTACCGTGCACCCCAAAACTGGAACAACCTACCAGAGACTCTTACATCCACCACCAGTCTAAGTTCTTTCAAATCTAAGGCTGTCACACATTTTAATGTGGTCTGTAACTGTTTCATACGCCCATAATACAAATTATCTTTAACTGTGCATGCAATGTCTTGTATATAATGTATACCCTGCTCATTATGTAACTGTATTTGTAAACATGTATTATTTGTCTTAACTCTGTGCCCAGGACATACTTGAAAACGAGAGGTAACTCTCAATGTATTACTTCCTGATAAAATATTTTATAAATAAATAAATAAATATTTACTATTAGTGTTACAACATATATAAGCAAAAAAATATTTGAAAGGGTAAAACTATGAACTGCAATTCTTGTACTGACATATGCAAAATGAATTATTGTATTCTTCAGAAATTCCACATCATAAACAATGTTACATTTTGCAGCCAGCGAGGTTGTTGGCTGATGCTTATCAACAATGTATATATTCATCTTTCGTTTTAGTTTTGCCAGAACGCAATTGGTTTTGGTTTTTGATATGTAAAAAAATATTGGAAAAACTTAAACTAAGCAGGATTTTAATATAAAATCTGTGTAAAGATGTTCAAACTTGTACTTTTGTGTGTATGTTTGCACTTTTTTAATCAAAACCCCAAAAGTTCACCAAATTTATGAAAAAAATAATAATCTAGGAATCTATGACTTGTATTCTGCTTGAATTCAAAATTAAATTCCGAAATTTGACATCCGGCAAAACGTTTTTGTCAAGTTCAAATTTAGAACCTGCGAACATGTCCATCATTACTACAAATACTGTAGATTAGTTGTTCATTATACTGTATGTTACTTAGTACAGTATTTATCAATTGAATACAGAAACTGGAACACTGGTTTATTAGATAATAATTCATTGTAACTGACATTTACTCTTAAAATGATTCCAACTAATATCAACTAGTTACATAGTTACATAGTTACATAGTAGATGAGGTTGAAAAAAGACTTCCGTCCATCAAGTTCAACCTATGCTAAATTTAGACAACAGATACTTTATCCTATATCTATATTTATTGATCCAGAGGAAGGCAAACAAAAAACCCCATTAAGGGGAAAAATTAATTCCTTCCTGACTCCAAGAATTGACAATCGGATTAATCCCTGGATCAACATCCTTTCCATGTATACTTATTTGGTATATCCCTGTATACCTTTCCCATCTAAAAGATGTCCAACCTTTTTTTGAACAAATCTATTGTATCTGCCATCACAGTCTCCATGGGTAATGAATTCCACATTTTAACTGCCCTTACTGTATAAAACCCTTTCCTTTGTTGCTGGTGAAATTTCCTTTCCTCCAACCTTAAGGGATGGCCCCGAGTCCTTTGTACTGCCCGTGGGATGAATAGTTCTTTTGAAAGCTCCTTGTATTGTCCCTGAATATATTTGTATATAGTTATCATATCCCCTCTTAGACACCTCTTTTCTAATGTAAATAAATCTAATTTAGCTAGCCTCTCCTCATAAGTTAGAATGTCCATCCCCTTTATTAATTTGGTGGCTCTTCTCTGCACTCTCTCTAGTTCCATAATGTATTTTCTTAGGATTGGTGCCCAGAATTGTACTCCATATTCAAGGTGTTGTCTTACTAATGCTTTGTAAAGGGGCATAATTATGTTTACTTCCCTTCCATCCATTGCCCGTTTGATGCAAGATAAGATCTTGTTTACCTTTGCAGCTACTGCATGATATTGGGCACTATTGCTAAGCCTGCTGTCCAGAAGCACTCCTAAATCCTTCTCCATCAAGGATTCCCCCAATATATCTCCATTTAATTTGTAAGTCGCCTTTTTATTCTTGTATCCCAAATGCATAACCTTACATTTATCTGTATTAAACCTCATCTGCCATTTACCTGCCCACGTTTCTAGTCTCTCCAAGTCCTTCTGAAGAGAAATTACATCCTGCTCTGATTCTACTACCTTACACAATTTAGTATCATCAGCAAAGATGGAGACTTTGCTCTCGATCCCAACCTCAAGGTCATTAATAAACAAGTTAAAAAGCAGGGGTCCCAGTACCGATCCCTGAGGTACTCCACTCACGACTTTAGCCCAACCTGAAAAAGTTCCATTTATGACAACCCTCTGTTGTCTGTCCTTTAACCAGTTTTCAATCCAGGTGCATATATTATTACTGAGTCCAACTTTCTTTATTTTGTACACCAACCTCTTGTGTGAAACCGTATCAAAAGCCTTACAAAATCTAAGTAGACCACATCAACTACATTACCCTTGTCTAAATTCCTACTTACCTCCTCAAAGAAACAAATAAGGTTAGTTTGGCAAGATCTATCCTTCATAAATCCATGCTGACTATTACTAATAATTTTATTTTCCATTAGGTATTCCTGAATATTATCCCGTATTAAACCTTCAAGTAGTTTCCCTACTATTGAAGTCAGGCTTACAGGTCTGTAATTTCCCTGTTGTGATCTAGCCCCCTTTTTAAATATAGGCACCACATCTGCTTTACGCCAATCTTGTGGTACTGTGGAAACAAAAGAAAACAGCGCACAACGCCAAATGGTGAAGCAAGTTCAACAATATATTTTAAATTAAAGGGGTAATATATCTGCGTACATAATAAAGGTTGGTAAAGTGCATTTAGTGTGTTTCACACTATTTACCACTCGGCAGCTGCTGTCAGGAGAGTCAGATGCTTGCTTCTCTCAGCTAGTGCCACTCCGTTGGTTCTGGGGCAGGGCGTCAGTCTTTCGCTCCCAAGGGGGTTTCCCTTCAAGCAGCCAGGTTCAGCTGAAGGTATTGGTGCTCAGTGAGATCACTCCGGCTTCCAAGCCGTCTGGAGCAGCTCCCGTAACTCAGCAGGTGGATCCTCTGCACAGATGTTAGACCGCAGCTTGCAGGGGCACACTCGGTATGCCACGATGCCGCTCCGTCGCGGGACGCTGTGTGAGGACGTCACTGTCTCCGCAGCAGTGATGGAATCGGCAGGGAGGTGATACAGTCTCACAGAGTCTCTCAAAAAGGCCCAAAACAGCACACAGGATTGATAATATCAGGGCAAAGCCAGTGAATAGGCAATAACAAATATAAGCAGATATAAGGCAATAGAAAATAACATCCAACGCGTTTCGTAGAATTAACTACTTCTTCAGGGAATAATTAGGCCATTACCCAGAGGTCTTATATACCTCACAAAGATACCTTATTGGTTGACCAATTAAGAATAAACCAATCATCTACAATAGGTAATGGTCAGTGTGATAGGGAAGATGTGTAATTTACTTTTAAAACAACAACTTTATTAACAAAAGAAAAAATACATATTAAATTAAACCTTACATATAAACAAAACCTAGCATAAATAATTAAAACCATGCTGGAATAAAAGAAACACAATATTAGTTGACTTAAAATAGACACCATCATTAAATATATATAAAAAGATGTAACTAGAAATAAAGAATAGAACGAAGCAAGGGAAACAGAGATGCAAAGATCAATAGTACATCCCCTAGGTTCAAAGGGGCGGAGGGCTAGAGATTTTAATAAAGTGCCCAAATGTCCACATCCTCATTTAACCCCTTAGGGGACATAGTATCTAACTTGTGGTACTGTGCCTGTGGAAATGGAGTCCATGAATATTAAATATAATGGTTTTGCTATTACTAAGCTTAACTCCTTGAGAGTTGGATATTTACATTAACAAAACAAAAATATTATGAAACGACTTTCTCGATAGTCCACAGGCCGCAATAATTTGTGACGAGGTTTATGGATTTCACCCAGGGTATAGATACATACAGTACAGTACATTTCAGTGATGTGACTTTAACTCCCATGGGTAAGAGATATTGGGCCCTATTTACAGTTCACTATTTTACCATTTATGTAAATGTGAATGAGCCGTAAGGTGTCTTCCAGCTCTGGAAGTAGCCTCTCAGTAAATATGGTCCTTTACTGTATATCAATGATTATGTGACATGCAATATCACTTGTCTGGTTTATTTAATCAAATACCCATGTGCTAATGAAGGTGGAACTGGCAATGTATCACTGAAACATTGATTCAAAAGCGATTATGTTATGCTTTGCTGTGCCAGGCAGTTTAATATGAAATATTATTGTTTATTTGCTAAAGTCTTGTGGCGTGGGCAATGCTAGTGCAAAAATGCTGGATTAGATTTTTTTTTTGCTTGATGAAATATGTTGTTGATTGCAACTTTCTTATTTTAATCCAGAAAGTTTTAATATACCCACAGCACTCTATATAAAAAAACTTGCACACACAAATGTTTGAGGTTTTTCTTTTTCCTAATTGTCAAATGGTGTAGAAAACACATCAAAGTATGTATATAATGCACAGGGTAATACGGAAAAATATCCAGTGTCCAACAAATACCACTCTAATCTTAGCGTGGATCAAGGGAGAATATATATTTAAGCAGAGACACTAGAATATACAACCATGTAACAACCACAAAAACACCATTGGTGCTGTAACATCAAAATATAAGTATGAATGCCAGGTCAGTTATAATAGCTGTAGGAAAACAAAATGTCCAATTAACGATTGGCTATGTTTCGGGCACGGTGGCCCTTATTCAAGCCTGTTCCTACCTGTCAATGGTTTCAATAAATCCTCTGGCTCATCCAAATAAAATTGTATAATAAGATGATACTCAATCCCAGGTACTATCGCAAGGAATCAACTGCATCCATAACTGCATCTAAGCATTGACTCGAGCGTCTGTCAGGTCCAGTGTTTCTGGAGAATCAGACTCACGTCTCACTCCTCTTTAAATCGCAAGCGTCTGATGTCATAACTTTCATCCTGCTACTCCCCCTCATGTCAAGTGTCATGAGGATGGAAAGTTAAGTTCCTACTGCTGGAACGCCGCAACGGTAGCCATGGAGATCAAAGTCCTCATTCTATTGGATGCTGTCAGCTGACATCGTGAGTCCCATTTAGCGGCCCCCATTCACATAAAGTGTCAAACTTCTATAGAAGTTCCAATCCTTTTCTGCAGACACCATATCTGAACCCCTTCAGTGTATATCTGTGTCGCCCCAAAGATGGGGCTCCCCAAGAGCTGCTCCCCTCTGCACAGGACCAGTGTGTTAAGGGTTAACGTTTGCTTGTACTATGTGGAACGTCAATCCCACCCACTGGAATGTTATGGAGCCAAGAGTTCACAAAGAACTTTGTATTCACAGCTGTATTTAATCTGAACCCCTTCAGTGTACATCTGTGTCGCACCAAAGGTGGACAGCCTTTGGCACAGCAGAAGGGCAGCCAAAAACTGTGAGACGTTTGCTGCCATTCGCTGATGTTTGGTGAAGATAAAGCTTCTCTATTTCAATCTGAAACTCACCAGTCCTTTTATCCCGTGTACCCAATTTTCCAATTCTACAGTATCTGTCCATGAAATGTCTGTGAATTGACTGTATAACCTCTATTCTTTTAATGTAACCATGTACTGTATTGTTATAACTCTTTGCCCAGGACATACTTGAAAACAAGAGGTAACTCTCAATGTACAGTATTACTTACTGGTAAAACATTTTTATAAATATATATCCATTACCATGGCAATCATTAACCCCTTGGATCCGTTTGAAAGAGAAATAGAGCATTGTTCATCGTATACCTGTAATACACAAAAAATTGTCCTGAGTTCTACCATTATCATTAAGATTTGTGAGTCTGGATGAAACCCTTGGCTCTGCATTCAGTGACTGCTAAATACTGTAGGTATTTTGTCTTTGTTGGTGTAACATAAGACCATGTAGGTGTCTTATTTTATTCACATTTACTGTGTTACTATGTAAATGAATACAAACTGTCTGTTTAATGTACAGGATAGGTTACTGGGAGTATTGGGTATAATCAAAATAAATTAACAAGCTGTATTCTACTGACCAAGTCTATGGTATTTAAATGTAAGCAAATTTACTGAATTAAACTCTTAGCCAAGTCAGACAGCATATAAAGGAGCCCATGCTCAACACAACCAAGCCTAATTGTATATTTCTTGGGTCAAAATGAGGAAAATCATATATATTGCAAATTTTTATTTTCAATTATAGAAACAAATTGTATTTCAACATAAGACCATTATGATGTGTGTAAGCTACTTGTTTATTATACAGAAAAGTATACAAATGGTTAACACACTGCATTATTTCTGTGTATGCTGCATTGACACTGATAGTACATGAGTGATGTAATTATGTAGCTGGATATTGTTTTCTGGCCAAGTAGCATTCCATCTATGAAGGCCTAATTGATGGGGCCATTCAATATAGTGTTTGTTTGCTACATGAATGGTATTTATGTAAAGGTCAACACCTGATGCTTTAAGTCACGTGGAGTCTTCTCTGGCTTTTTCTGGCTGAGCTCTTCACTTTTGCTGGGCTTGTTTTTTTTCTAGCTTGCTGTTGTTTGGCTCTCCAAACATGCAACAATCTTTTCTTTCAATTAATTAATACATGAGTGAAAGCTTTACAACTCTGTTTGACGATTTCCTTACTAATTTTCTTTGCAATGAGCACAGAATGTACAATACACAGTGCCGATCCCATTGTTGATATGGATGTATAATTTTCAGAATTCTTTCTAAGTTTGGAAGGTATCCTGCTAATGTTCTCCCAGAGTAGAATGACTGTTGAATGGGCAGAAAAGGCTTTCTCCTAGACTCAGAAGCACATTTACGTGTCAAGATGTTGTAGCTGTAATATGAACATTCCGCCAACTCTCAGAACACAACAATAGACATTTATTAGAGAGAAGAGTTACTTTTACTACACTTTAGAGGTTTCAAGTGTTACAAGTCCTGCGGGGTTTGCCATCCTCAAGCAAAGAAGACAAACAGCCCTAAACCTCCAGTCGTTGTAAGGTCTCTTCCCAAGCATTGAAGCATTCCAGATAGCCATCTTCTTTGGGCTTTATGTCACTCTGTTGCTGTCAGATACAGTAGTGGACCACAGTTGCTTCTTGGCAGATACAAAACTCCTAATAAAAGTTTTATGTTTCACAATACACTTAGGAATGACCACAACCACTGATAATACACAACAACAAAAACATATGCAGTTATTTAATTTCCTGTTAAAACAAAAGAAGGAAAACTATCAATCTTATTTGGGAAATTACTAGCTATACATGTGAAATATATTCCAGTGCTCATATTTACAGTATTTTTTGGTATGAGTACCACTAGATGGTGCTAACAGTTCATGATTATAATGGAAAGCCACTTGGTTTAAATCAAAAGGTGAATTTTATTGTAATGACTAGAGCAATTGTATTCTGAGTAAATGTATTACCTACAATATCCTATGCAGATCTTAAATTATTATATAGAAGAACAAATCTATTTCACCCATATGTTTTTTTTAAATATATTTACTTTAGTTATCAAAAGAAAATGAGGCACACTTTTTTACTGAGGCTTATCGCACATCCTCACATGAACAATGGCGATAAATACCTTGTGTAAATACACATAAATGAAGAAACCCTGAAAAACATTTTAAGCAATTTAAAGCTCTAGATGTATTAGTTGCAGAATTGATTGGCCATAGGTTGTAATTGTTAAAATTACATCTTTTAATTTGACATCTCTCTTCCTCACGCATACTGCTCACTTAGGGGCCTATTGACTAAACTTCTATAAGTTCAGTGCATTACTGATCGGGTTCTTACCACACAATATGACATTTGTGTAAAAACGGTAATCACTAAGAAAAATCGCAAGTTTTTTATCGTCCGCAACAAAAAGCCAAATTACACTACTTTGTGTTTGCTTATTGAGCCAAATGCCGCTCTAGCAGTCAGGAAGAGCTGCACGGAGAGAGCTGCACAGAAAAGATTCTGATTCTCCGTGCATAGCTCTTACAGGCGATCGCGCAGTTTTAATTTACATTTTAATAACACAGTATGAAGCAGGGGGTCTTCGGAGCTGAACCACATTATTTTCAGCCCCGGGGGCCCCCTACCTCGACTTACAGGCCCCAGGATAGGGTGCCGGTATCACCCTGCAGTGTTTAAATCTCCGGTGTCACATGGCCGGGATATTTAAACTTTTCGGGGATACCGGCACCCCACACCAGGGCCTGTAACATGGAAAGCAGGGGCCTCCCGAGGCTGAAATGAATGCAATTATGCTCCGGAGACCCTCTGCTTCAATACAGTGTTATTAAAATAAAAACAGCTTCATTACCTTAGCGGCTAGCCACTTAGGCAATGAAGGGGTAAAGCAAGAGTACCTGGTTTGTTGGGGATAGAGAGGGTGGGTGAAGGGAGTAGTTGCCCCGAGGGTGGGTGGTTAGGCCTACCAGGAAGGTTGCGAGAGGAGTTAACCCCTTCACTACCATAGCAGTGGTAACTGCTATGGTAATGAAGGGCTTAACCCCTCATGCTACCCACCCTAGAGACCTAACCACCCACACTGGGGCAATTACCCCCTTCACTCACCCCCTCTTCCCCCAATAAACATTCAAATACAACAACCCTACTAGCCACCCCCTCTACCCCCAACCCCCCCTACAAACCCACCACCCCCAACACATACAGTGCAATAATGGACAAAATTCCTATTATCCAGATTTGGCTAACAGCGCAATTGCCATTAAATAAAACATTACCCAGCCAGCATAAAGTAAATTAAAGTTGTACTTACCCCTACCCGGATGAAGGCCGCCCTCGTCTTCCTCCACGTCCTCTGCGTCTTTCATGGGCAGCAACATTAAAATAAAAAAACTAACTATGGGCCACTAACCCCTTAATCACCTTAGCGGTTAGTAAGTGCTATGGTAATTAAGGGGTTAACACCCTCCCCCACTACCCACACGGGTGGCCTATCCACCCTCCCCAGGGCAAGTACCCTATATCTACCCATCTGATTAAGCTTCTAGGAACATGCCACATAACTAATTGTCCCAACTGTGTGGGTTGGTAGTGCTGGCACATAGAAGGCATCCCTAAGCCTCCTTGAAGTCTGGGACAATTGAGAATGTTCCTATTAACTCTAGGTTGGCATTTATTTCACATAAAACTAGAGATCTCCTTCTGTATTCCCTTCAGGTCTTTTGCTCTAACTGGGACAGCCTTGACAAAGACAGTAGCGAAACGTACGTAGGCAATTGAACGTGCTGACGTCACTTGGAGAGGTGCAGAGACTGCCTGCCCTCCACCCATAGCACTGCTGTAACTTTTACACAAACTTAGCTCTACTTTTGAGCACAGGCGGTTCACTAACACGCCTATTTTTATCATAGGGAAGGGGTATAGCTGATCATGGGATTTATGTTCACAAATGTTGCTATATGAGTTTGTTGCTACACCACAGTTACCACCGTGACATGGAGACATTGTGTCAGACATTACTAGTCTGTCACTCTGTCCAGTCACACATTTTTGCTAGCTACCTAATTTGTGCAAGAACCTAGAGCTTTTATCCGGATATATTCTCTATATGGGTTTTGTCAGACATATTCAGCCTGTCCTTTTGTCCATGTTACCCAGCTTTGAAACTGATAAAAACTGAGCTAATTGGTTACATGGAATATACTGCTATGTACCTGTGAGGTTTATTGTATCATACCTCCCAATTTTAATTGGTTTGATTGTTACACCACAGTTACTATTGTGACAATGAGACACTGCGTCAGACACTACAAGTCTGTCACTCTGTCCAGTCATATATTCTCTGTTAACTACCAAGTTTATGCAGCAGTCAAAAGCTTTTATCTGGGTATATTTACTATATTGGCTAACTAAGAGACATTTTGTTAGACATATTGAGTCTGTCATTCTGTCCATCTATATAGCTCTGAGACTGAAATATGTGCTTACATGAGGTTTAAATTGCACAGGAGCTACAATGTTTCATCATCTGTGTGATACTATATGAGGTTAACTACAACGAATGTTTACACTATGAGTGATATTAACGCTCCAACATATATGTTCATTTAACAAGGATCTAGGACAGTTGTTTATTGAAGTGTGCACTATGGTGTTCACACGACACTGCACTACCTGCTTGGTGGGAGGCCAGAGCTTATATAAGTGTTATATATTGATATTCATTTACATATTTGGCCACAGGCATTGCACCTCCACAGTGCAGCAATCACTGAGACTCTCTATGACAGTAGATCATTTTATTTCTCTGTATAGGTTACTCATAAACCATTCAGAGTCTGGTGTTTAGCTACACTTATTTAGATGTGATTTTGCATCTAAATTTGATGGCTTTATAGTCCTACTTATACGTAATATTGGGACTTTATACCCCAGTCTATACCCACTCCATCTTAAATTTGCACTTTATATAAGGCAAGAGTCAGAGGAGGCATAGGTTCACTTACCTGCAATATTTTAATTTTGAGGTATCTCCTATTAAAGTTTATTTTAATAATTCATCAATTCATTACATCATTAGATTTCTCTGGTGTCATCAGTGTACATATCTGTTTAGAGTGCTCTCATTATAGGGGTTTCATTTTTCTATTGTTGCCATTTAACAGCGCATTTGCCATTAAATAAAACATTACTTAGACAGTATAAAGTAAATTAAAGTTGTACTTACCCCTACCAGGATGAAGGCCGCCCTCGTCTTCCTCCACATCCTCTGCGTCTTTCGTGGGCAGCAACATTAAAATAAAAAACAAACTATTGGCCACTAAGTGCTATGGTAATTAAGGGTTAACACCCTCCCCCACTACCCACCCGCGTGGCCTAACCACCCTCCCCAGGGCAAGTACCCTATATCTACCCATCTGATTAATCTTCTAGGAACATGCCTCATAACTAATTGTCCCAACTGTGTGGGTTGGTAGTGCTGGCACATAGAAGGCATCCCTAAGCCTCCTTGAAGTCTGGGACAATTCAGAATGTTCCTATTAACTCTAGGTTGGCATTTATTTCACATAAAACTAGAGATCTCCTTCTGTATTCCCTTCAGGTCTTTTGCTCTTACTGGGATGGGCAGCGTGTGGAAGTAATATTGAATTTGTGAATATTGTCTCTCTACGTCCTTCCTACCTACCAATTAGATTGTAAGCTCTTCGGAGCAGGGACTCATCAGTCACAAAATCACTTTACGTTAGTGTGACAAAACAAACGCGTAGGGTGTCTGTGCACTTGAGATCTGTGAGCAGGGAGCTGGTATTATTCCTAAGCCACCAACAGTGGAGCAATGGAACTGTTGAACCAGCGGTGCCTAATCCTGGGGTGAATGTTGATGCGACGTACATCGACACCTCCCTGGAAGTTCGTCACCTGCAGGTCCACGAGGAACTTGTTACAGCACACATAATTTTTCAGGTGTGGGACCAGGAGAAAGCTAAAAATTTTATAATAGGAAATTGTAAACCCATCCGGACCTGAGGCTCTCCAATTTTTCAGGTATTTTATAGCCATGGCTATCTCCTCAGTCGTTATTGGGTTATAAAGGCTATCTCTAATTTCTCATGGGATTCTCGGGAGGTTGCATGAATTGAGGTAGGTTGAAATATTGTGAGAGGGTTGGGGTTTCTTATTGTTCCCTTGAGTTAAATTATAAAGAGATTTGTCGACTTTTTTTAATTCTTCACATATCGTAGAAAGGGTCAAACAGTATTTCATACGGCTTCTTTTGTCCCTTAGTGCACTAATCTGGGTAAACATTTGTGTTTGGCCTAATTTAGTAGCTAACATTCTGTCCGGCTTATTCCCCTGTTGGTAAAATCTCTATTGGCCCCACCTCGTGGCCCTTTCAGCCCTGTCCATCATTAGGGAGTCATGTTTGACTCTGTGCTCTTGTATTTTATTTAAATTGGCCTCATAGGAGTGTGATGCCTTTCCTTTTGACGTTATCAAAAAGGGACAGAAGATAGCCACAGGTAGTATGCCTCCTTCCCTCTTTGATGACATCACAGCACTCCAAAAAGGAAAGGCATCACATGGTATATCTACCAATCTGACTGCTAGGTATACCATGTGTTGGCTTCCATTTTTTTTTCTTGCTGAAGTGAAGTCATCTTAAAGGGAGGAAGCATATACTACCTGATTGACTGGCTTCTCTCCCTTTTTGATGATATCACATCCTTAAAAAAGATGGAGGCTCTCACATGGTACACAAATTAATCCAATTGTGAGTGTACCATTTGACACTCAAATGAGACGTCACACACATTATATAAGGCATGTACCATCTCATTTGAGTCCAAGAAAACGTCGGATGAACATCTCTGGGCCTATTAGATTATAGAGAAGAAAAAAAGAAAGAAAGAAAGAAAGAAAAGAAGGAAACCACTTACCAGAGACTCTCTTCAATCAACAGATGAACGTGGACTTCTTCGCATCGACTGATGAGGATCATTGCGTCGTGTGTCAAGAGATGGTGTCGGAGTAGGATTCGGAGGGTTAAGACAGCAATAGTTAGAAACACATTGATTTACTTTTATTTCATTGTGTATTTTTTAGAGGTTGCCCATCGACTGCCAATGTATTTATCTATACCCCCTTCTGGGTATAGATAAGCACAGTGGCAAGCAATGCATTGTTTTGGCAAATGCTTGTTTTTATTTAATTGCAATGTATTACTTTTTTTGTTATGTTTTATTTAAGTTGTCCATTCATTGTCATTGTGGCAATCCATGCCCATATTGTGGGCATGGTTTACCACAGTCGCAATCAATGGCTTTATTGTGAAATGCTTATTTTTATTTAAATATAATGTGTTTTATTTTGTGGCTCTTTTTTTTTGCTTGCCCATTCATTGCCATAGTGGCAATCCATGCCCATATTGGGGGCATGGTTTACCTCTGACAATCAATGGCTGGAGGGGGTTGGGGATGGGGGTAGCTGCCCTTCTTGGTGGGTGATTAAGGGGTTAGTGGCAAGTAATTTGTTTTTTTATTGTAATGTTGCTGCCCTCAGAGGACGAGGAGGATGATGATGAATACGAGGGCGGCCTCATCCTGGCAGGGGTAAATAGAACTTGAATTTTGTTTTCTTTTTAATAAGCAAATGAGCTCTTATACAGATCTGGATAGTAGGGATTTTTCCCATTTCTGCACTGTATGTGTTGGGGGGGGTGGTTGTTGGGGGTAAGGGGGTGGGTAGTATGGTGTAGTGGTAGTAACCACTAAGGTAATGAAGGGGTTAACTCCTCTCACAACCCTCCTGGTAGGCCTAAACACCCACCACGGGACAAATACTACCTTCACCCATCCCCTCTACCCCCAATAAACTGAGCGCTGGTATTTAACCCTTCATTACCTTAGCAGTTAGTCACTAATGTAATGAAGCTACCTACTGTATAAACATATTTTTATTACATGAGTTTGAAACAGGGGGTCTCCAGAGCTGATATCAGCTCCGGAGACTCCTGGCTTCAATCCGATGCAGTAAACAAAAAAAAGTTTCTTCTAAGTCACACCGCGGAGCCCATCTCGCCACCATTGAGGGGGCGAGATGAGACCCTGTGAGTTGTTTGCAAGTTACAGCCGCAGGGTAATTATTGAAGCTACCTGAATAGATTGATATCTAAAAAAAATGTGAGTTTGCGCATTTTTGGAGCTCCCGCATGGTTTGTCTGAGTGGGAGAGCTACTGATCGGGAAGAAGCACTTCTCAAGCGAGTTTGGCATGCTATCAGAGCTTTCTGAATAGCTACCTATGCAACTTGTTCGAGAAGTGCCCGAAATGCTTGATGAGTTAGTTATCGAGCCTACTAGAATGGCCCCTTTAAGTCAGAAGGGACAGAAACATCATATCAGAATAATAAGGAATGTAACAAAAGTTGTAGAAGGGCAATCACATTACAGTACCTGTAGCAAAAATTGGAAATGAAAAATGGATTGCAATAAAAAGTAAGATCAACCCTAAAAAGTTCTTTAAGTGCCTTAATAACAAACATATTAGAAAATAAAATATAGGACCCTTTCAGTGTGAAATGGGCAGGCAAATTATTGGAAGTAAGGAAAAAGCAGAGGTATTAAATAACTTTTTTGCCTCTGTATTTACCAGAGAGGAATCAATTGCAAAAATTGTACTAAAGGAGGAAGATACAACCTCTATAGTAACGAACAATGGTTTAAATGAAGAAGAAGTGCATAGGCACTACATTTTAACGCACACTTTAAAATTAAAGTAAATAAGACACCTGGCCCTAATGGCATGCACCCAAGAGTTCTTTAGGAGATAAGTTCAATAATAGCCAAACCATTACATTTAATATTCAAGGACTCCATTTCCACAGGCTCAGTGACACAAGATTGGCGTAAAGCAGACATGATGCCTATATTAAAAAGGGAGCTAGATCACAATTACTGTAAATGGGGAATTACTGTAAGCCTGACATCAATAGGGCGATGAAAGAGCCCACAGAGGAATCTGGGGCTCAAAGAGTGCAACAACAAACAACTATGAGAAGATTTTTTCTTTCATTACATGAGATTTTCCCTGTTTTGGATGTCAATATAAAGCATACAAATATAGGGTTATAATGTAGTTATTCATGAAGATAACGCCTACCTGGTTCTTTCTCTATGAGAATGTACAGCCATCAGGAAAAAATGGCATCCAAAATGTCTTCTAAAACACTGTGGTTGACAAACTTAGCCCATCTCGATAGACAATATTTGAATAGTCAAGAAACTCACATGCTGCAGTGTTGGAGATATTTTGACTGGTAAATAACTTCAACCATCTG
Source organism: Ascaphus truei (assembly GCF_040206685.1). NCBI lineage: Eukaryota > Metazoa > Chordata > Amphibia > Anura > Ascaphidae > Ascaphus > Ascaphus truei. Next base: position 186,752,592 of record NC_134484.1, read on the forward strand.
AGGGAATTCTCCGGTGTGATGCCAAGATACTGGAACAAATAGCAAAAAACAAGAGAGTACGAAGCACCACCAAACGAATGAGTAGAGAGAGGATGACTTACATAAAACAAAAAATATTTATTCGGTCATGGTAAAACGTAGGTACAGCGGACCACCTACATGTTTTGCGCCAAGCGCTTTATCAATAGTGTGGAAGCTACTTGAAGGTATAGTACTGGATAATATTCAGAAATATCTCAAGGATAACAACATTATTAGGAATGGATTTATGAAGGTTATGTTCTGTCAAATTAACCTTATTAGTTTCTTTGAGTGGTAAGTAGGAATTTAGACCATGATAACTCACTTGATATGGTCTTCTTAGATTCTGCAAAGTCTTTTTATATGGTGCTTCAATAGAGGTTAGAATAAAGAATATTGGACTACTGTAGGTAAAAATATTTGCATAGCATTGAAAACTGGTTGAAGGATAGACAACAGAGAGTTGTCATAAATGGAAACTTTTCAGGGTTGGCTAAAGTTGTGAGTGGAGAACCTCAGGGATCAGTACTGGGACCACTGCTTTTTAACTTGTTTATTAATGACCTTGAGGTTGTCATAGAGAGCAAAGTCTCCATCTTTGCTGATGACACTAAATTGTGTAAGGTAGTAGAATCAGAGAAGGATGTAATATCTCTCAAGAAGGACTTGGATAGACTGGAAACTTGGTCAGGTAAATGGCAGATGAGTTTTAATACAGATAAATGTAAGGTTATGCATTTTGGAAACAAGACTATACAGGCAATTTACAAAGAAATGGGGCAACATTACGGGTATAATGCTTGATGGAAAAGGATTGAGGAGTGCTTGTAGACAGCAAGCTTAGTAATAGTGCCCAATGTCATGCAGTAGCTGCAAAAGCAAATAAGATCTTATCTTAAATTAAACAGGAATGTATGGAAGGGATGTAAGCTTAATTATGCAACTCTATAAAGAATTAGTAAGACCATACCTTGAATGTGGAGTACAGTTTTGGGTACCACTCTATAAAAAATACATTATGAACCATAAAAAGTGCAGAGAAGAGTCACCACATTTAGAAAGGGCATGAAAAATCTGACTTCTGAGTAAATGCAAGCTAATTTAGATTTGCTTACATTAGAAAAGAAGCGTCTAAGAGGGGATATGATAACTATATACAAATATATTCGGGGACAATACAAGGAGATTTTAAAAGAACTATTCATCCCAATGGCAGTACAAAGGACATTGGGTCATCCCTTAAGGATGGAGGAAAGGAGATTTCACCAGCAACAAAGGAAAAGGTTCTTGTACAAGGGTACAACTTGTGAGGGGTAACATATAACATATCGGGGCACAGAATAATCCTTTGTTACAAGCCCTCCGTTAAGCAATATATTTCTACTACAGGTATATCCTAATATGAGTAGGCATATATGGAAGGTTAATGAAAAACCTTAAGTAAACATTATGAATCCTCATTGTGAAACATCTAGTTGGAAGGGGAAACATGGAACATGTGCCAATTATTAGTATAACCTTTCATGGTATATATTCAGTGGCTACCGTCCAGGTACCGTATAATGCAGGCCACCACCTTGTCTGATCCCAAATCAATGCAGTTCTCATGGATCAAGCCACATTGCTTCTCTGCTCCAATCTTATGGGTTGGGCAGGCCTGGCATAGGGACATAGGGGCCTCCAAGTCCAACATGGGTATTTTCAGGCCTTGGGTCAACTTTAGGCTTTCAACTGTCATGGCCACTAAGCGAGTACAGCATTACCAGGACCATGATTCTGCACGGGAGCCCCCAATGGTACCTGACTTGGTAGTCTCACAGAGCTTGAGTTATGGCTTGTAGACATCCTCCCTTTAGCAGGGTCACCAGTGAAAGATCCAAGAAAATCTTTACAGTTGTATCCTCCATGGTGACTGAACTATATTTTCTGGCAGCTTTTAGACTTTGCTTCTTGCTCTTGTAGAGGTGGAGATATGTGATCATGTCTCTGGGTGTACTGGGGTCACCGTATCATGAAGGAAGGGCTCTGTGGTCTCTATCGATGAGTAGGTAGCCGGCTGTCAATGTTGGAACCAGGTCTGAAAACACTCCTCCAGCTGGTTCAGGAGGATCGACTCTGGTATATTTTTGATCCTTAAGTTATTCTTCCTGTTGCGGTTTTCAGCACCCTTGGCCTTCTACTCTAGGTTGTCAATTAAGCTATGGAGTGACTGTAGCTCCTTGTCTGCTGCAGTCTGGAACTGGGCTACCTCATCCAGGTAGCCCTCCATGTGGCTTCTGCACTCCCCAAGAGAGGACAGCTTTCTCTGCAGCCGAGTCATAGATCTCTCCAGTTATTTATGCAATGGGTCCTTTATGTCATGGACAAACCTCTCCATGTCTCGTAGAGAGTAATGGCCCACCTGTACGTCTTCTTCACCAGCTTCAGAATCTATACCGTGTCTTTGGGAGTCGCCACCATTTTGAGGCCCGCGTGTAGAATTGTGAGACATCTTATGTGTTTGATTTTCTTCCTCTGGTCTTCATTGTATGCCTGGCTGGTGCTGATAGCCTTGAGCTGGAGTTCTGATTGGTTGGGTTTTGAGGATATGGGCACTCCCCTTGTGGGTTTGAATGCTCTTCCTTATGCGACTGTGCTCGTCATGCCATGCTCCCCTCAAAATAAGTTTTATTACTCAACATGGGAACCTTTCAACAATACTATATAGTAGTAAGTTTCTTGTAATATTTAAAATGGACACAATATTACACACACACACACACAAACACACACACACACACACACACACACACACACACACACACACACACACACACACACACACACACACACACACACACACACACACACACACACACA